>NC_142653.1:44960833-45263863 GCF_055504915.1 Nelumbo nucifera | reverse complement strand
GATGAGTATGTGGAACTATGGACCTGATGTAATGGATGCATTAGTTGAACTAATTATATCTTTGGTATGTAGCTTTTGATTTAGTATGCTCAAGCTGAAATATTGATTGGGATTGTTATGATGATATTTGTCTGATTTGTTTGTTATGATGATTATTTACTATCATAAAATTTCAGGCTGCTTCAAATGGAAAGTTTGTTGATTCATGTTTGGACATGCTTGTGAGAAACTTCACGCCACCCAAATCTTACTTAGATTTACTTGGTCATCCTCGTGGTCTTGCAAGAAAACATGAAGTGCTTGATCGGGTGCATTCAGCTTTAAGCCACATAGCTGATTTGGTTCCTCTTGCCCCCATGAGGTTAACTCCTATAATTCTCCAGAGAATGCCACACATGTTTGACAAGGAAACTGTGAGTCCTAAACCATAGAATCTTCATTGTTATTGTTTGCATAATTTTTCACGTCCCTGTTGGGGCTAATCAAAAGTTTTTTATGAGAATGAATCAAACTATGCCTCTATTTTAACTGTATTTGCTTTTGTCCATGCATATGCAATTATGCGTACATTGTATTTCTGTTTTATATGTTTATGTATTTATTTTATGTTGCTGAGTCTGGGGGTGGAAGGATTGCTTTGCTTATGGCCTTGAGCATATGTTGTGTTTCTGATACTGATCTGAATTCCATTTTAGCATAGGGTGGTCATGAACACTTTGCAGTCTTTGCTCAAAGGTATACATATTTCTCCTGTGTTTAAGGAAAAAATATACATTGACCTTAGGATAATAATAAGACAGTGTTCAAAGTCCTATTCATGTTAACATTGATGATACTTATCCCCTGTTACTGCTTATTTTCTTTCTTTACCATATGTTTAATTCATATTGTCATATGTTACAATTTCTTTATTTGTATCATTAACTTTCCCTAATTTTTAGAATTACTAGTTATTTGTAATATTGTCCGTTAATTTTTCATAATTTACTCGAATCAGATTTTGTTTTTGATATTTGGAACAAGTTTGTCAACCTACTGGGGAAGATGAGAGCTGGCTGATGCACAGATGGATAAGAAGCACAACTTTCATTTTTATGATAGGAAGATTCCATAATTTTATATTGCTTGACTGCACAATGACAGTGAGACATTTTTTTCCTCCCCCATTTCATGATAAAATTTCCTTGCTTGCCGGTTTTTCTTTCATTTTTCCCTTATTTAGAAGCATATATCTTTGTGTTAAAACTTGCAGCCTTTTGCATGGCTGTAATGTATACTTTGTTGTAATGTACTCTATATTATTAGTGCTACTTAAGTAAATAAATTATAGAGGAGTACCCAAATTTCTAGATTAAGTACTCAAGTCTTTTTATTTTAATTTCATTATCAATTATTTTTAATTAGAATATTGTTGTAAATCAGTAAGTTAATATATATCTACTTGATCATGTAGTTGATTGTGATATATGTGGAGAGCATGTTACGGCTGGAGAGCAGTGCACTTGGAGAGTTTGTTGGGAGCACAATGCTAATGGCATTGGTGGACAGGCTTATAGATTTAGATGTGAGTACTTGAATTTTCTATTACTATACTGAGTTAACTTTTGATGTTGGCTAATAAATTTTAGGCTCAGTTTGGAAGGAGTACAAATACAAATATATACAGTGCAAATACATACAAAATAATAGAAAATACAAGGTTTTGCACTCTACATATTTGCATTTGTACTCCCATCCAAACTGAGCTTTAAAGATGGCCACCCCTCCACCTGGAGTAAAAAAAAAATATCACTATACTGGCTAAAAGATGAATGTGCAACTGTTTTCTTCCATTTATTTTCTTTTCCATGTGGACTTTTTCTAGGTGGAGATATCTTGGGATGATATTGTACTAGAAGACTCTGGCAAAGGGATATTTGACATGGAACTAGAAGATGTCGATGATATTATAGGCTATGCTGAGAAAGATGGTTTTGAGGTATGATTTCTGCATGAATATACATTTTGTATGTACACTTTAGCTTTGTAAGATTAGGGACCCCTGTTCTTGGAGAGGAATGAATGAAGCAATTGTCCCCCCATGTTGTACACACGGCACTCTTGAATGGAACCCAAACAATGTACGAGATCACATTATTAATGTGGTTTTTTATGGACATTTCCTTGATTCTATTTAAGTGAACCCCTGACTCATTACATGTGCCATGTGTCTTTTAGAGTCAGGTTGGATGGCTTCTTCCAGGTCTCTCCTGGTGCAAGTACTCAATGTGAAAATTAGGTAGTCCAGCATGGATGGGTTTATTTAGGATGTTTATTAGCAAACACCAATATAATGAGGTTTTTCTTCAGCATCCAAGAGGAACTCTTGGCAGGCAGAGTTTGGGGACCAATGCAGTTGCTGACAAATTAGATAGCTTGATGGTACTTGCTTGTGAACATCTTAAATCATGTGCTGACGGTGAACGTCTGACAAAGGTAATATCATTAGTGTATTATTGTCACTTGCATTTCAATACAGATATTCTTGTTCATGACCTTTGGCCTTCTGATCTATCTATATGCTTTTTACTGAGTTAGGTGTTCGAAACACTTCTTCAGTCTTTTTGGGTAACCATCCTGAATGCATATAAGTCAAAGTTTTCCCAAGTAATTCTCGCAGAAACTTCAGCTCATTTGCTAATGTTCCTGATTTTTTTGTTAAGTATGTAAAAGTTCATAAAATAGAAAGGAAAAAGGAATTACAATCCTTTTTTATTTCCACATTTGTTTCATTTGTTCCTTGTGATAGACTTGTTATTATTGTCATCTTGAAAGGATTCTTATCGTAGCTCTTAATTGAATCATGCACTAGTTAGGGTAACATCCAATCTTCTACTTATACATGGTTGCCTTCATACTGCAGTTTGTAATGTTCTATGCCTGCTCGTTGGATCCTGAACATTGTGGAGAGAGATTTGCAGTTTTTCTTGCTGATATTTTTGTATGCAGAACCCATCCTGCACTTACAAGGTAAATTGGAATTTGCTTTTAACATAATGTAAAATTCAGAGATGGATTATTCATCAAAAAAAAAAAAATCAGAGATGGATGGGGTAACTTGGAACTTGATTTCAATGTACTTGTGTAGTTGCTTTACTAAATGTCACAATTACTTGGTCTTGTATTGCATATCCATAACCAAATTCTTATTACTGTTTCACTTTGTGATAAAATGATTCCACAATTCATTTGTAATGTTTTGAGAGTTAATTTGTCTTTCTCAATTCCTTTTTTGTTTTTTTCTTTTTGATTACAGGATGAGTGCTGTTGCTTACCTTGCTAGTTATTTATCCCGTGGAAAGTTTCTGCCACCCTCCTTGATTGCCAGCACATTGAAGAGGTCTTTTATCATTCTTGGTTCCTTTTATTAAAACATCATTCTGATGTTTTTAAACAAATATTATTGATTCAATTCAATCTTTGATTCACTTTCTCCCAGACTAGTGGATTGGTGCCTCGAATATTGCCAAGTTCAGAATGGAGAGGAGAAAACTTTATATCCGGAAACTCATAGAGTGTTTTATTCTGGATGCCAGGTATGTGTTAATCTAACTGGCCAGTACTAGACATGGCAAAGACTGTGTTTCTAAACAATTATATTTTCAAGGATTTTGAGATAAAAAGAGAAAGCACAACAGCCCCATAATGCAAGGTTTTGTATTTTCTGTTATTTTCAATAGTCAATTTGGTGGGTTTCTCTCTCCAGCCTCCAATAACATGCTCTTCCTAGCCCATTGATGTTTAGTAAGATGATGTTAAATTCCGTTTCTGTTTTTCCCTTTCATGAGTTTCATCTTTGAATTTTCTATTTGTTTTACCACCTTCTATGTATTTATCCACTTCCTTCCAGGTCCCTACCCCCTTAACTTGGGGATGGCCATATTTTAGGGGTCCTTGATCTAGGGTGTCACATATTTGGCCTGCTAGGTGGATATTCTTGGGCAGAGTCCACACCACTCCAATGACCTAACCATTTGAATAATTTATTTCCACTGATTTGAGATGGCAATGTTTGCTCCTTTTCTGGACTGTCATAGTAAGACCTTCATGATTTTAGGGATGTGGTCCATTGTAAGGTAACCCAATCATTTTAAAAGCTGTGTGCCTTCTCTTCAAAAGAAGTAAATGTATCATTATATGATTTTAATGATTAGTGTTGATTCTATGTTGCCAAGCAAGTAGTCAATTAAAGTTGGTCTGGAAAACTAAGCATCTTTAGTTCATTAGTGTTGGGTTACTATTCCATTTTTGAGATATGAATACATCCATGCAACCTGAGGATTTATCTATTCCTTTCTGTCACAGGCTATTATGTATGTGCTCTGCTTCCGTATGAGGTCAATGATGGACTCTCACCGTCTGAAATCACAGCTGCTTCACATGCCTCTAGAACCCATATTTCGCCATCAATTGGATCCATTGAAGGTAAGATAAACATAGGTACATCTATGCCATCATGGATAACAAAGTTTCTGAATCTGGATTGGACATTTTAGGCCCTGCTTGGTTCGCAGGAATAGGGGTCTGGAATCGGAATCCCATTCCCATTCCTGCTGGAATGGCATTCCCTGCCCCCCCCCCCCCCCCCCTTGGGAATGAAATCTCATTCCTGCTGATTCCAATTTTCATTCTCATTCCTGTCTGAACCAAACAAACTATGGGAATAAATCATTCTGTTTCCGATTTCAAAGGATTTTGATTCCAATTCCAACTATGAACCAAATGGACCCTTAGATTGGTTTTTGCTTGAAATGGCCCCCTAAAAGCTTGGTCTGATCTGAGACTTGTATATTGTACTACTGAGCTAGTCAATAAATCCAAATTGTCTTAGTTGTTTGACCCATAAGCCAAGCCTAATTGGCATTTTGTCACCTGTTCCATTGTATTATTGTGTCAGTGCCTGATCAATTGATCATTTCTGTTCACTTAGTCACCAGTCCAATCACGTTTATTGGCCTGCCATGAGTCCCAGTCTGCATTTTAAGAGTGAAATACAATCAAGTGAATGTACACTTATTTCTTACATTGTGAAAGCCTTTTACGCAGCTTGTTATTTTGTTTTCTATCTTATAGAAATGCAGACTGTATTTATTGATTAAAAAATTTCAGACTGTATTTCAAAATGATTTGCTGAGAATGTCATGTAAAAACTGTATTGGCAAGTTGGGTTCACAGTTTTTCACAGATAATATATGGTCCCAGTGTCTTGAAGTCAAGCTTCAAGTGGGTAGCAGCAAAATATGACTTTTAAATATTTAATTGGGCATAATATAGTTAGTAAAACTAAAAATTTGATCCTGATTAAAATGCTCTGAGTTTGGATACTTTTCTTAAATGTGGTTATTTGGGCCCAATTAAAATGCACTCGTTTGGAGACAATTAGGCCTTTTCCTTTGGAGTATGTCACAAGTATTGCATCTTTCCAAGAAAGCCTCCCAACAAAAAGCTCCAATCCTCGGAGGAATCAGTTTACCCCATAATTCCTTTACTGAGAAAGCTTGGAAAATATTGTTCGCAGATTGAACTAAAGAATTAAAGAAAGAGACACAGGAAAAAACACCAGAGGGGGTTAGGGTCCAAATTCTACTATCACTCTTTGAAAGGTCCATAACCACCCCATTAGATTTGAATTAACTCCAAAGCATTTTCAAATTCTGACTCCCTAAGGCTAAGGCCTCTTCTAAAACCCAAATCCCAATCAAAACCAAAATTGGACTCAGAAGGGACCAAGAAAGAAGACACAGGTTCCCCTTACCGAGAGAGAGAATAAAGAAGAAAATTGGTCTTTTAAAGGCATATTTCCCGCCCAAAGATTTTCCCAGAATTTCACCTAGTTTCCAGAACAAAGATCATACTTGATGTGCTGCAAAAAGGAGGGAAAAATGGCATGTATGGATCTCCAGGGAGAGGCTCTAGTAGACCTTGCCACCAGTCCAGAGTCCCAGCCATCATCTGCTTGCCCATGGATACTCAGTATTACTTTAGCCCACAACTTATCTCTGTCCCCTGCTAGCCTCCATAGCCACTTTCCCAGCAAAGCTTCATTTCTCTTCCGAATGTTTCCTAGTCCCAAGCTACCTTCCTCCCAACTTCTAGACACTACTTCCCATTTCACCCTATGGTATTTCTACCTTACCGTGAAAGTAAAGGATAGCCATTAGAATAAAAGAGAGTACAAGACAAGGTGGAAAGATATCACTGAGAATAGAGATGAAACAAAATACATCAATCCCACCCTAATACCACCTTTCAAACCACTGCATACCAGAGGATCAGACAAACTGACTTGCAAATTAGTCCTAAAGGATTGGTTTACAGGTTGCCAGGTCTTCTATTCTGGAACTTTAGTTAATTATGGTAGGAAAACATTGTATCCCATTGACTTCTAATGTTCATTGCCTACTACAGAAACTTTTTGACGTCAAATATAATTCATAAACAGTTTTGAAAACATCTAATTATTTAAATATTATAAATGAAATTCTAGCTTAAAGAACTATAGAAGAATAAAAAAAATATGTAGGCATGGACCTATGATTCGAGGCATGAACCTTCAAAATTCAGCACCGAGGCCTTCATTTACTGCCGCTCACTCTAATAGTCTAATTGTAGGTCTCATTCTTTCTAAAACTGCAACTGCAACTGCAAGTATTAGCAACTGCTGAAGTCCAGTAACTTGGTTTTGTGTTGTAACAGGTGTGTCTTCCCTCCATTGTGGAGGAATTCCTCCGTCAGGCAAAAGCTGCTCACCTGTTCACTGTGTCAGAGACGTTTCTGTTTAACAACTTGTTAGAATCAGATTTATCAAAGGCCTTTGGTGGGATGGAAAGGCTTGACATGTTCTTCCCATTTGATCCATGCTTATTAAAAAAATGTGACAGGTGTGTTTTTTTATTCCTATATAATGTTTTTATAAATGTTTATGTTCTGTTCAGCCGTGAAAATTACTCATTTGCTTTTATAGTTTATACATACATAAATGCAAGTATTTCTGCATGTTCCTTCAGCTTATTTTTGAATGCCTTCTTAACAATTTATTCCATTTCATGTGAAGATTTATCCGACCAAGTTTTGTGTATTGGTCGATGGTTAAAACTACTTATGATGAAGGCGAAGACTGCAGTAGTGAAGAAGATATCAATGAATATTTTGATGGGAATGGCAAAAGCTACATGGATGGTGGCATCACAAGGAGTCTCGATGAGCATGATCTCGATCTTGATGAATTTGAGTGCCAATTGAATAAAATGTCAATTACTCCCAGGAATTCCTTGAAAAATGGATTGATAAATAAATTGGAGAACTATATGAGAATGCCTGCCAGAATTAGACCTTCCACTAGTCCCGAATCATTGTGATATGCGGGTTGTTTTCCCTTGCTGCATTCTCGATATGGGAAGGGAGGAGGATAAGCCAGTTTTGTCTGAGTTACGATACCCGTCTCATCAAAAGCTTAAGAGAGAGGCTGGGTGGTAAGTTTTCTAAAGTCTCTCATGCAAGGTTTATATTAATAACCATGTCATGTAATCCCTGGTTTATTCAAACTCCAGAATTTTGTCATAGCGTCATGTAAATGATTGAATCCGAGTCCGTGTACACTAAGCGCTCGGCAGCTGATGCTGTTTTAAACTAGAGATTTGTTGGTCATTTCAAAGAGTTTTGTTTTCTGTGGCCCGTGGGTTGGTGGCTTGAAGACTTCCAAGGTTTGACGTTTGAGATGTGGAGATCCAGAAGCGAAATTGTAAGGTCTTAAGGCAATCTGCTGAATTGGTGCTTTTTGAACTGTGCTGCGTCGGATGGTTGAATGCCAGGCAAAATGGATTTCTTTGAAACCTTTGGCTGTTACCCTCTCATGTTTTGGTTGTAATACTGTAATATATAATGGTCGAGATTGGTCGGAATACTTGTTTAAGGTAAAACGCTAAGAGTGGTATCAAATAAATAGATGTTCAAAATGCTTGCATGTGATTGAATTCTATGCTACGGTCGATCTTGTTTGTGCATAGACATTCAAATTATGAGCTATTATCTGAAACTCCTTTTTTTTTTTGTTAAAGAATCTGTATCCTCTGAAACATGTCCAAACTGAATTTGGATTTGGTCCTCAAAAATTCGTCCACACAGTCTGTGAGGATAGACTGTGAAGACGATGGTGTGCATTGGGAACTCTATGTTGCCAATGCATGGCTGCAAAGGCTGCGAGGATGGTTTTTTGAGGACAAAATCCAAAGTTGTCCAAGGAAGAGAGAAATCGTAACAAAACAAGAAGAGTCATTCAAAACATCCTTGATATCTTGGGGCTTCTTCTTTGAGAACGCTTCCTGAGTCATAATCAGATTACTATGACGAGAGCGAGAGCCAGCATCCTTCCTGAGTCAATCAGATTACTATGATGAGAGACAGCTTCTCGAGTCTGACAACCGAAAAATGGTGGCTTCATGAATGACTATTAAATGAACATTTCTATTCTCTATATAAATTGATATAAGTTCCTTGAATTACCATTCAATCGTCCTATAAAAAAAAAATAATGAATAAAAGAGGTGAACATATTGAAAAGCACCTCTGAACAATGTATTTGAATTCCAAAATTAAAATCCCTAGAGAGATGATATGTTATGAGGGCTGTGTTTGGAGGTGATGTAAAATGTCATCGATTTAAAAGTTTACCTTGGTTCGGTTTTGTCAGCGTTTGGATGGAGTGTAAATCATGATCGATGTAAAACTTCATTCCAGTTTAGATTTGTCGGCGTTTGGATGGAGTGGAGTTTTATATAGTAAATCAATGTAAAATCTCATCAAAAGTAAAGTTTTACATCGATTATCTATGTAAATATTACACTGATAAAATCGTTGTAAAAACTCAAGGCTTTTCTCCATACTTTTCGAAGCTCAACGGTAACTTTTCTACAGATCAGTGTAAAACATACACCGAAGAGGTTTTACATCACTTCAAGTGCAGCTTAAGAGACAATTCGGGGCAAAACATAGATTGAACAGCATACCTTGTGTGGTCAAACTTCAAAATACTGGAACCCCTTGACATACAGGCAGAGTTTGCGATTTAGAAAAACCTGAAGGGTAGAGAATGTGTGTGAGTTGGAGAGAGGTATAGGGACTAATGAGGAGAGGGCTGAGGTACAACAAGAGAAGTGTTGGTAAAGAGTGGACGTGAGTTGCATAGAATTGTTGGTAATTTTTTAAAAGTTAAATATCACAAAATCTTTTTACAAGAAAAAGGGAAGTGCAATCTTTTGCCCAAATCATTGACCCAAGAGGGGGTGGATTGTGTCTAAAACTTTGTGCCTTTTTCTTCCAAATTTAATCCAAGATGTATCAAGTTAATGAATCCTGGTTGCTTAAGGGGATGTCCTTGGTATGCGTCCATTACCACCTAACATCACTTATATATTCTGGTTGTCCAAGGACTTCTATTTATGTCTCCAAACACTCAAACTCATTTGTGTGTATTCTCAACAATCCAAACATCAATGCAACTTGATAAAATGTCAATCACAAGTACTTTGTATCAAATATTTGGGTGAATATTCAACTCATAGTCATCATCAGATGAAAATGTTAAATCTAATAAGAAAGAAATACTTGGATATACAATTGAGTGCTTAAATCAATACCCTTCTCCATAACTTGTGTGAGTGTGTGCAATGAATATAACCAAGTAAAAGCAATGAGTAATTAAAAAAGATAAGACAAGACACCATAAAATTTAGGGGTAATAGCATATAAGGGCAACTTTTGGGGTTTAATATCAATAAAAATAATATTTTAAATAAAATTTAAAAATAGGTTAACTTTTTAAAAATAATATCAATAAAGGGCAGAAACACTATTCATCATCTTCTTCTTGCCATTTGTTTACCAGTACCGCCGTCTACCGCTGCCCGCTACCACCTGCCACCGTCGTCTGCTGCCGCGCGCCACCACCTTCGCCTTCACCTCTGACAACGTTGTCAGAGGTGGCCGGAGGCAGAGGTGGAGGCAGCAATGCTGGTGGTCATTCCTCTGCCCAGCGCTGTTGCTACTACCTTTGTCTCCACCCACCTCTGGCAACGTTGCTGGAGGCGGAGGTGGCGGCGTTGGGCAGAGAAATGACCACCAGCGCCGCCGCCGCCACCTCCGCCCACCTCCGCCTCCGCCTTCGGCAATGTCGAAGGTGGGTGGAGACAGAGGTGGCGGCAGTGGCACTAGGCAGAGGAATGACCACCAGTGCCGCTGCCACCACCTCCGACAACGTTGCCGGAAGCAGAGGCGGCGGTGCTGGTGAACAAATGGCAAGCTGATGGGCCGCGAAGGTCGAAGAGGGTACCCACGCGTAACCCAAAGTACGTGGACTGAAATTGGGTCCATGCATACCCAGCCCATCACGTATGGCCCATGCAAGCCCATGTAGCGGCCCAGTAGAGCAGGAACCCAGAGAGCAGAATTCGGCCAACCACAAGAAGCGGTCAAGCAGTTAGTTGTTGAGGGTAGCTAGTCTCAAGCATGTTGTTAGCAGTTAGCTGGTCTTAAGCATAAGATTGAGTCAAATAAGTTATTTATTATTTCTGTTAAGTTGTTAGTATGAGAAGGCCTTGGGATCGGCTAGGTAATTAGAGAGCTAATCCCTTACTTTGAGGCTATCTCAGTGGTAGGAAATTAAGAAAAGTTTTTGTATTTAAAGACCACCTCACCACATGGTGAAGGAGTCGAAAATCAATAAACTTTTATGGTCTTATTCTCACCTTAAGAAGGGTTAGTTGCAGGTGATGACCCAACCGAATGGTTCGCCCGTGTTGATCGGTTCTTCGAATACCAACACACCGAGGATCCACAGAAAGTGTCACTAGCTTCCTTCCATTTGGAAGGAGAAGCAAACCAATGGTGGCAATGGCTTCGCCGGACCTATATCGAAGACAGAAAGGAGGTAACATGGAAGATTTTTGTAGAAGAACTCTGGGCCCGTTTCGGCCCAACCGACAGTGAAGACTTCGATGAGTCATTATCCAAAATACGACAAACGGGGTCTCTACGTGACTATCAGAAGGAGTTCGAACGACTGGGCAATAGGGTGCACGGATGGACCCAGAAGGCTTTAGTCGGTACGTTCATGGGAGGGCTCAAAACTGACATAGCCGACGGGATTCGGATGTTCAAACCGAAATCCTTGAAGGAGGCTATCAGCTTGGCCAGAATGAAGGATGAGCAGTTGTGTCGTCAGGAGAGGACTCTGCGTGCAGCTACCAGGACCTCCAGCGACTCCTTCCCGACAAAGACGAAGACCACCCCATCATTGAAACGTCTTTCTTGGACGGAGATGCAGCGGAGGCGTGCTCAAGGTTTGTGTTTTAACTGCGATGAGAGGTTTGGGCCCGGGCATAAATGCAAGGGACCGCAACTGTTACTGCTCGACGGGAACTGCAGCGACGACGAACCAGAAGATGCCGAACAAAGCTTCACCGAACTGCGTAGGGAGCCAGAAATATCTCTACATGCTCTCACGGGTTGGTCGGCAGCTAGGACCATGCGTGTCACGGCCAAGGTAGGATCACACGAATTGATTGTTCTCATTGACAGTGGATCCACCCATAATTTCATCAACAATAAGATAGTCGAATTGCTGCACCTACCGGTAATACCTACCGAGTCGTTCAACGTCAAGGTAGCCAATGGTGAACCCCTTAAGTGCCGAGGAAGATTTGAGAACGTGCATGTCCTTCTACAAGGTATTCCATTCACCTTGACACTTTGATCTTTACCACTAATTGGGTTGGATATGGTACTAGGAATCCATTGGCTAGAGCAATTGGGAACTGTGGCATGTGATTGGAAGCGTATGACGATGGAGTTTTCTTGGGCCAACCAACACCGGCTATTGAAGGGGATCGACTACCAAACAATTCAGCCTGCCTCCTTCAGACAGATTACGAAGGGGATCAAACAGGAACACGTTATTTTCCATCTGCCTCCAAGCAATCACAGAAGAAGTGTCTCCACAACTAAGCCCGGATATGCAGCAACTATTAGCGGAATTCAGTGATCTCTACCAAGAACCAACACAACTGCCACCACGAAGAGAGATAGACCACTGCATCACTCTCAAAGGAGGAACAGAACCTGTCAACGTCCGGCCGTACAGGTATGCCTAGTTCCAAAAAACTGAGATCGAAAAACAAGTACAAGATATGTTACGGTTGGGACTCATCCGATCTAGCACAAGTCCATTTTCTTCCCCTGTCTTGCTAGTTAAGAAAAAAGATGGGACTTGGTGTTTTTGCATCGATTATCGGGCACTCAACGCCGTGACCATTAAGGATAGATTTCCTATCCCCACTGTTGACGATATGCTAGATGAATTGTATGGAGCTTTCTTTTTTTACCATACTTGATTTACGATCCGAATATCACCAGGTACGATCCACCCACTGGACATTCATAAAACGGCATTTCGCACACACAATGGTCACTATGAGTATTTGGTTATGCCTTTTGGCCTGTGTACTGCACCTTCCACATTTCAGGCTATTATGAATTCTGTCTTTCGACCCTATCTCCGTAAATTTGTGCTAGTTTTCTTTGATGATATTCTTATCTACAGTCCCAACTAGAACATGCATCTTGAACATGTTCGAACAACTTTTGAGGTTTTAAGGTATCACCAATTTTTTATCAAATTTAGTAAATGCATATTCGGTCAGCCAGAGGTGGAGTATCTGGGACACATTGTCACTTCCACGGGGTCAAGGTAGACCAAGGGAAAATTGAGGCTATGCTTAAGTGGCCTCAACCCACTCATATTACTGACTTGCGAGGCTTCTTAGGCCTTATAGGGTATTACAGGATGTTCGTCCGTAACTATGGGATCATAGCTCGACCCCTCACGAATCTTCTCAAGAAGGGTGAATTCAGATGGACCACCGAAGCCCAAGAAGCATTCACATCCTTAAAAAAGGCAATGACCACGACTCCCACATTGGCAATGCCTAATTTTGAGGAGCCTTTTACCATTGAGTTGGATGCTTCCGGAGCAGGTATTAGAGCAGTATTGATGCAACAGGGACGACCCATTGCATTCATGAGCCGAGCTCTAGGCGTCAACAAACAGAGTTGGTCCACATATGCCAAAGAAATGCTCGCCATTGTTCAGGCAATACGAACATGGCGACCTTACCTATTGGGCCGCAAGTTTTACGTCCAGACCGATCAGCGCAGCCTCAAGTATCTACTAGAGCAACGCATTGGAACACCCGAACAACAGAAATGGGTATCCAAACTGCTCGGGTACGACTATGAAATCATCTACAAGCCTGGACGAGAAAACTCTGCTGCATATGCACTTTCGAGAGTCTTGGGGAGTCCTAGCCTTAACACTCTTTATATGCCTCAAACATCTCTGTGGGACACCATCAAGAAAAATGCCAGCACCCACCCATACATGATCCGCATCAGCAAGCAAGCAATGGAGAATCCTGGAGCTCCCTACACATGGAAAAATGGACTGGTATGTTATAAAAACTGGGTCGTGATTCCTCCTCAGTCCCCCCTCGTTTCTATACTCTTACAAGAGTTCCATGACTCCCCCTATGGTGGACATTCTGGGGTCCTACGCACATACAAGCGTATGGCACAACAGTTCTATTGGCCCTCTATGTACAAAGATATTCAACAATATGTAGCTTCTTGCGCCATTTGCCAAAAGAATAAAGCAGACACTCTATCCCTGGCAGGACTGCTACAACCACTACCCATTCCCTGCCAAGTATGGGATGACATTACCATGGATTTTATAGAGGGACTACCACCCTCCAAAGGCAAAACCACTATTTTTGTGGTAGTAGACCGCCTCACTAAATCAGCTCATTTCTTGACCTTGCCACATCCCTATACGGCGAAGGTAGTAGCTGAAAGGTTTGTAGAAGGAATTGTGAAGCTGCATGGGATGCCAAAGATGATAGTTAGTGACAGAGATCCTATATTCATCAGCCACTTTTGGAGGGAATTCTTCAAGATGTCTGGTACCAAATTGCAGATGAGCTTCGCCTACCATCCCCAGACTGATGGACAGTCAAAAGTGGTCAACTGTTGTCTAGAGCAGTATCTTCATTGCTTTGTTTTTCAGCAACCTCGGAAGTGGAGCACCTTCCTGCCATGGGCAGAATTCTGGTATAACACCACCTATCATTCCTCTATCAGAATGACGCCCTTTCAAGCACTATATGGAAGACCACCACCTCGTATTCCAAATTACCAAGGTGGAACATCCCCAGTAGAAGAGGTAGATCAAGCCATGCTCTCTCGCGATGCCATTTTGCAACAACTCAAAGTAAACATGCATGTGGGCATTAACCACATGATCCAAATGGCCAACGCTAAAAGAAGAGACATCGAATTCCAAGTGGGCGATCTGGTTTTCCTCAAGTTCCACCCATACCGACAACAGACGATTCATAGGCGGGCTTATTACAAACTGGCCAGTCGATATTATGGGCCGTACAAAGTGGAGAAACGAATAGGCAAAGTGGCCTATAGACTGCAACTTCCTGAGGGCTCGCGCATCCATCCAGTTTTCCACGTCTCCCTACTCAAAAGACAGGTGGGCGACACCACTGCCACAAGCACCGAATTACCACCCATAAATGAGGAAGGGGAACTCATCACTGAACCAGCCGCTATTTTGGATAACCGCTGGGTGAAGAAAGGATCCACCTTCGTGGAGGAGAGCCTCGTCCAATGGAAGAACCTTCCTAGTGAAGATGCCACATGGGAGAATTCCCAAGAGTTGCGCGAGAAGTACATAAGTCTGGACCTTGAGGACAAGGCCCATCTTCAGGATGGGGGCAATGATGGGCCGCGAAGGTCGAAGAGGGTACCCACGCGTAACCCAAAGTACGTGGACTGAAATTGGGTCCATGCATACCCAAGCCATCACGTATGGCCCATGCAAGCCCATGTAGCGGCCCAACAGAGCAGGAACCCAGAGAGCAGGATTCAGCCAACCACAAGAAGCGGTCAAGCAGTTAGTTGTTGAGGGTAGCTAGTCTCAAGCATGTTGTTAGCAGTTAGCTGGTCTTAAGCATAAGATTGAGTCAAATAAGTTATTTATTATTTATGTTAAGTTGTTAGTATGAGAAGGTCTTGGGATCGGCTAGGTAATTAGAGAGCTAATCCCTTACTTTGAGGCTATCTCAGTGGTAGGAAGTTAAGAAAAGTTTCTGTATTTAAAGACCACCTCACCACATGGTGAAGGAGTCGAAAATCATTAAACTTATATGGTCTTATTCTCACCTTAAGAAGAATACCCTTTTTATCCTTCTAGCTTTGATTGGGACCTAACACAAGAAGAAGATGATGAACAATATTTTTGCCATTTATTGATATTATTTTTAAAAAGTTAACCTATTTTTGATTTTTTTTAAATATTACTTTTATTGATATTAAACCCCAAAAGTTGCCCTTATATGCTATTATAGTGGTTCGACCAATTTTAAGCCTACATCTAGAGTTCACATCAGCCCCCCCACAAGGGGGTGCCCCACAATGTCCCATACCACATCCCAGCAGTGTATTTGAAACATCTCCCGATGATGTCTCCTTGAATTAGTTGTCTCAAAAAGTTGTCTCTCAACTTTATCATTGGTACAACTTAATGCTTCAAATACAATCCAGGTTTGAGTATAAGGCTTGAAATCAAATTTTAACTAAATATTCAATTGTATACATGCTATAAATGTTTCAATAATTGAAGAGAATTGATAAACTTGAATCTTTATTTCAATCATATTTGTGAAAAACATTTTATTCATTTCTTATCATTAATTGAAGCATTAGTAAGAAAACTTGCAAAATCATATTACCTAATTCACTTTCCTCTTGGGTTGTAAACAAGGTAATAAGAGAGGTACAAGAAATAATGAGAAGAGGGATAGGATATAGTATAAAGGAATGGGGAAGAGAAAATAATGGAGGACTTTTACAAATTAGGGGAATTTAGGTCCCAATAAACACATTTTTTTTCTTCTAGTTCACTATTTTCCATTGTTTATGCAATGTTGATATGTAAAACTTCATTAAGTTATATGCAAAATTCCTTTTGGTACATTTGCAAATCCTAGAAAGCAATTTGATAGATTTGAAAACTCTAGCGAGTTACAAGTTACGACCCTCATTTATTGTTATGAGGTCCTTTTCTATGTAATTGTTGTATGTTAATTTCTGGTTACTTGTTGCTCAAAGCGGATCATTGTGGGATCAATCTCCTGAAATAAACAAAAAATTGTTTATTTGATAAGTGATGATGCGCAATCCAGCCGGTCTTAGTTGTCAACGACCTTGCCTCTGAACTGAGTAGCAGGGAATCTGAAACGGAGGAAATGAGGAAGCTCCGGGGAGAACCTAGTGTAAAGGCTCCGAAGCTTAAGTTAGAATCCTTCAAAGGCAAGATAAAACCAAATAGCACAAAGTTTGCATACCTCCTCTTTGGGGGGGTGGAGAGCCTTTTATAACCACCTCGCGCACTCACTCCTAGACTTCTGTCAGGTCGGGAATGATTACTTCCGTGCTTCTGCCAGTTCAGGCGTCATTGCCTTTGCATACCTCCTCTTTTGTCGGAGCCGTCTCTGTAACTGGAGATGGCAGTGGCAGGTGACGGTGGCAGGTGGCCGTTGAAGTCTTGCCTTTCCATCCCCTCTTTGTCGAAGTCTTGAACCACTTCGGCGTGACGGTCGGCCAGCTTCACCCGAATTCCATTCGAAACTTGGTGGGGACAATCTCCTTATTTTGCGAAGAGAGCTTTCCGTTGGACTTGGAGATTTTTTCTTCAATCTTGATGCTTAAGAAGCAAGCGGGTCCCCTCCCCGGGCGTAGGCGGGCTTACTACCTGTCTCCTCGCCCGGGTTTTAAGCTTTTACACAAGCTCCCCAACAAAGTCCCAGCATGGAAGCGGGACTATTTTGGGGTGCGAAGTGTGCTGGGGTGGCCGTTTTTGACCGGGTGGGGGATGGCCGCTCCTGACTCCGGGGTCACGCTTGACAAAGAGACGGCGAAGGGCCTCCAGCAATGGGCGCGGCTTGGGCTGAAGTGTCAACAATATCTGACGGAGGCCAAGCTCATTACGGCCGGCCTGAGCTCGGGTAGGTTCTTCACTTAGAGATTCTTATCTTGTTGTCTTTCTTGCTTTTTACTGATGGCGAACTTCTTTTCGCAGGTGTGATGGATTCTCGAGGGACCCGGGGTGGGCACTTGTTTCAAGGCATGAAGAGGAGAAAGAGGGTTGCCAAGCGAAGTCACGCCGAGATGCCCCAGGATGCGGAGCCCGAGGTACCGAACTATCAGCCAGAAGATCTGCCCAGGGAGCCCGAGATGGTCCCTCCAATGCAGGACCCGGCAGGAGGCCCTTATGCTGAGACTACCTACACAGGGGCTCCTACATACTCCGGTGCTCCTGCTTACTCCGAGTCTGCTCATACGCGAGCTGGGCCCTCGGGCTCGGGGGCCCCGGGGGATTTCAGGAGTGTGTTGTCGCCGACCCATGCTCTTCAAAAGAGTAAGGAGGCTATCTTCCCCGAGGAGGTCGCGGCGTGGACTGATCTCCCTCTGCATCAAGTGTCCTGTCGTGCCGTTACCCATGCCATGGTGGTAAGTGTTCTCCCTTTTTTAGAGCTCTTTGGCTTTCATTTTGTTGGTTCTTTTGATCACTCGGTCCCTTTTGGTAGGTGAATTCTTCTATTCACACCTTGGTGGCTCAGGTGGAGAGGAGCTCGAGGCAGGCGCGAGCTGCCGAAGAGGCTCATCGCGCTGCCGAGGAGGCTGCTCGTGCTGCCGAAGAGACTGCTCATTTTTCACGGATCAAGCAGGCAAGGTCTCAGAGAGATGCCAAGGCCATGGGAGTGGTGGTGAAGCACATGGCGGACTTGAGGCTGGATCTGCAGCATCAGATCGACTACCTTCAGGAGGACATCAGGGAGAGGACGCAGATCTTTTCTCAAGGTATCGAAGATGCTAAGAAGAAGGCTGTCAATGAGTACATTGCTTCGCGGGGCTTTGACGATCTGATGGTGGATTCATATAGGAGGGGTTTTAAACTAAGCCGGTGGATGATCCGGAATACGTACCCCGAGCTCGATATTAGCGCCATATCCACTTCGCGCATAACTCAGGAGATGGCCAATGCTGCTGACGGTGAGCCAGTTCGCGTTTGGCCTAACCAGGAGAGATGCTACACTGGCTGCTACTTCACGGGGTTCAGACTCTATTGGCTCGGGAGCTCCGAGCTCGCCCGAACTAGGGATCTCGGGCTCGACTGGCTCAGGGGCTTCGAGGCTAAACGTGCATTTGGCGATAAAATCTGCCAAGGCTTGGGCCTTAATAGCAGTTCTTGGCTTGTACTGGAGGTCATACTCACTGAGTTCGATGGCCCATTTCGTCAGTTGACCGGAAACCTCGGGTTTGAGTAAAACTTGCCTCAGAGGTTTGTCAGTCAGGACGATGACGGTGTGAGCCTGGAAGTACGGGCGGAGTTTCCGAGCTGCTATCACCAGTGCATATGCTAGCTTTTCTATCTTCGGGTACCTTGTCTCTGCTCCCTGCAAAATTTTACTAACATAATAGATGGGTCGCTGGACCCGGTCTGTTTCTTTTATTAGTACCAAACTGACCACCTCGTCGCTTGCCAAGAGGTACAGTTCTAAGACCTTGCCCTCCTCGGGCCGGGCTAAGGTTGGCACACTAGCGAGGTAACCTTTTAGCTCATCAAACGCGAGCTGGCAGTCTTGGGTCCACTCGAACCCTTTGCCCTTGATTGCTTTGAAGAAAAGTAGGCAGCGATCTGCTGATTTGGACATGAAGCGGCTTAGAGCGGCTATGCGGCCGTTTAGCCTCGGAACTTCTTTTACTTTCCGGGGTGGTCTCATATCTAGGATGACTTTTATCTTGTCCGGGTTGGCCTCAATACCGCGCTGATTGACAATGTACCCTAGGAATTTGCCCAAGGTGACGCCGAAGACGCATTTGTTGGGGTTCAATTTCATGCTAAACTGATACAGGATTTGGAAGACAGAATCTAAGTCTTGTATTAATTCTTGTGAAAACTGTGTCTTGACGACCATGTCATCTACATAACATTCTATCTTCGTGCCAATCAGGGGTCAAAACAGCCTATTTACAAGTCTTTGGAAGGTCGCCCCGGCATTTTTTAATCCGAAGGGCATGACCTTGTAGCAGTACAGGCCAAACTCGGTTATGAAGCTAGTTTTTTCCTTATCGGACTAGTCCATCCGAATTTGGTTGTAGCCTGAGTAGGCGTCCAGGAAGCTTAGCAACTCATGTCCCGAGGTCGCGTCCACTAGGCGGTCAATTCTGGGGAGGGGGAAGCAATCTTTGGGGCAAGCTCGGTTCAGGTCGGTGTAGTCGACGCACATGCACCACTTGCCGTTCGCCTGTTTTACCAGTACTGGGTTGGCCACCCAGCTTGGGTAATGGACTTCCCTTATGAAGTCTGCTGCGAGGAGCTTCTCGACCTCCTCGTCGACCGCCCTCTAGCGCTCTGGGGCTAAGTTGCATTTCTTCTGTCTAACGGGTTTGACTACAGGGTCAGTATTAAGTTTGTGAGTTATCAGGCCGGGGCTAATGCCGGGCATGTCGTCGTAGGGGTTCCTCGACGGAAGCACCAATCTGAAGTGTGCGAGCTGGGTCCGTAGCCGAAGTCGGGACTGCAACCGTTTCCTCTGTGGGCGAAGCTCGTTCCTCGCCTTGCTCCGCAGGCCGCTCCAGTTCGAGGTCGTCGGCCACCTTGGTTTTTCCCTTCAGGGCGGCAACATAACACTTGCGGGACTCGAGCTGGTCGCCCCGCGCTACCCCCACACCGAAGTCTGTAGGGAACTTCATGGCCAAATAGTAGGTGGAGACCACCGCCCGTAGGATATGCGTGATTGGCCACCCTATTATGGCATTGTATGGAGAGGGGGTCGCGACCACCAGGAAATCGTGGTTGAGTTTGACCACACAAGGCCATGTGCCAACTTCCACAGGTACTGTTATTTTTCCGAGGGGCCTGACTTCCTCTCCGCTGAAACCCACCAGAGGAGTGTTCGCGGGCTTTAGCTCGCTCCTCTGTAACTGTAGCTGGTCAAATGCTGATTTAAAGAGGATGTTCGCTGAACTGCCCGAATCTATGAGTACGCGTCTGACCTCGAAGTCGCTGATCCTTTGTTTAATGACAAGTGCGTCATCGTTGGGGTAGTGGACCCCTCGCGCGTCGTCTTCCGTGAAGAAGATTGGTTCTTCGGTCTTTGGTCTTTTTGGGGGGTTCCGTTCCTCGAGGGCCGCTTCGCGAACTGAAGTTCGGGCTGCTGCCGAGGTACACCCTGCTACCACCGAACCTCCCACAATTACGTGGATGGTTCCCCAAACTGGCCTCTCTTCCGGAGGCTGTCGCTGCAATGGTTCGGCAGGTCTGCTGCTAGATTCGGGGGCATCCTTTTCGTGCTCCCCTTGCCGACCTGCCTTATTGTTATTATTGTTGTGCTGTACAAAATTTCTTAATTATCTACGACGGATGAGTCCCTCTATCTCGTCCCGGAGATCATTACACTGCTCGGTACTATGACCATGGTCTCTATGGAAACTACAATACAAATTCTTATTTCTCTCGCTCGGATTTCCCTTTAGGCGAGGTGGCCCCTTCACGTATGGGGCGTCCTTGATCGTCATTAAGATCTCGGTCCGCCTTGTGTTTAACGGTGTGCAATCCGTCCGAGCTGCTACGGGAGCTCGAAACGACTGGTTCGGCTTCGACTCCCGGGCCGGGTTTTTCCTATCGACTGGGTTGGAGGGCTCGCCTTCCCTCTTTCTTTTCTCGTTCCCGCCTTCGGTTCGTTGGTTGATTTCTTCCTCTGTCCTCATGAACTTGTCCACGAGCTTGAGGAATTCGGCCATGGTAGCGTGCTGGTTAGCTACCATGTGCCATTTGAACTCTTTGTGCGTTACCCCTCTTTTGGCTGCCACGAGCTGCACCGCGGGGTCCAACCGCGGTATCTGCAAGCATGCTTCATTGAATCGCTTGATGTAGCCCCGGATGGATTCTCCTTCCCTTTGGACTACTCCGAAGATGCTTTCCTCTGTTCTGGGGCACCGTTTGCTGGTGACAAAGTGTGCGGTGAAGACCTGCACGAACTGGGCCCAGCATTTTATCGACCCGGGGGCCAGGTTCCTGTACCAAGTGCGGGCTACCCCCTGAAGGTGGTGTGAAGGTCACGCACATGCACGATTCGCTGGCCCTAGCGAGGTGCATTTGGGACTGGAAAGCGTCAACGTGGTCGTTGGGGTCGAAGGACCCGTCATACTTGTCCAGAGGTGGGAGCTTGAAATCTCTGGGCAAGGGGACCGCCAGGAGTTCTGATGCGAGGGGGGAAGGAACTGAGAGAATCGGGGCAGCTCCTACCTCGTCCGAGCTCGTCTCTTCTTTGCCTCTGAGCTCTGACAAGACACAGGTGGCGGTTCGGTGACTTCGCCGATGCCTTCGTTGTTGAGTGGGCCTTGTACTGGCGCTGCTGGCCTCCGTGTTGCTGAGCTCGATGGGCCTGGAATGCTGGTAGTCTGCTGCCAGGGCGCCGAATCGGTTTTTCGTGAGCGGGAACTCGGGCTTAGAGCACCGAGGTGCCGATCTTGCGGGCGAGGTTCCCGACCCGCCTACGAGCTGCGAGGCGGGGATGATTTTTCTCTCTCTTCGCCCTGGGGACGAGGCCTGGCTGTTAGGGGGGTTCTGGGGCCGGGAGGCCTTTCCTTGGTGGGGGCGTCCATCCTGCGGGGAGGCCTTGACCGGCCTCGGAGCAGGGTGGCAAGGTGGAAGTAGTGGTTGATTCAGTGGCAGTTGGGGGAACTGCTGTTGATAGTGATATTTGGAAATGTTGTGCAGCACTTGGTGCTGGTGGAGCTGGTGTTGCTGGAACTGTTGCATTTGGGCTTGCATTGCCCATATGCACTGCATCAGGTCGTCCAACCGGTTTTGGCTGGCTGCCAGGGGGACGGCAGTCGGTTCAGTAAAGGTTGTCTCAATAGGGGGAGGAAAGGGGATGTTCGTGGCGGGAAGGTTTATGGGCGCCACTGCTTGTGGCGCATTCAAGCTGGGGATCCCATCCACCGAAAGGGGGATGGTGAACTGTCCAACGCACACCACGGGGACTTGAAGTTGTTCCCCGGTGGTGTTTGTCTCCGTGCCATGTCCGGCGTTGCTGGAGGAGGCCATGAGTGTTGGGTTTTTTGAAGAAAAGGGGTTATGAGAGTTTGGAGGGAGGCTTTTTGAAGCGTTCCCACAGATGGCGCCAATTGATGATGCGCAATCCGACCGGTCTCAGCTGTCAACGACCTTGGCTCTGAACTGAGTAGCAGGGTACTTGAAATGGAGGAGATGAGGAAGCTCCGGGGAGAACCCGGTGTAAAGGCTCCGAAGCTTAAGTTGAAATCCTTCAAAGGCAAGATAAAACCAGATAGCGCAAAGTTTGCATACCTCCTCTTTGGGGGAGTCGAGAGCCTTTTATAACCACCTCGCGCACTCACTCCTAGACTTCTGTCAGGTCGGGAATGATTACTTCCGTTCTTCTGCCAGTTCGGGCGTCATTGCCTCTGTTGGGGCAGAACCGTCACTGCTCTTTTTGTCGGAGCTGTCTCTGTAACTGGAGATGGCGGTGGTAGGTGGCCGTTGAAGTGCGGCCGTCAAGCGTAAGATCCCAAGTCAGTCAGGTGCGCCGCCCCTGGATACGGACTCCTTCGGTGTCAGGTACGGTGTGGTTCGTCCAGTTCAATGCTCTAAAGTGCCTGGAGCGGTGCACGAGGCGAAATCTTGAGTTCGGATAGGGGGGTGTCTCGAATTGTCATGAGACGGGCCAGTTCGGGTCTCTGCTTTGTGTGACGGGGCCAAAGAGAGAGTTCGGGCTCCTCGTAGGGAGTTCGAGCTCTAAGTAGGGAGTTCGGGCTCCTCTTAGGGAGTTGCTCCTCGAGGGAAGTTCGGGCTCCTCTTAGGGAGTTCGGACCGTTGGTCTCTCCCCTTTGGTGTTTTGTACCCTCGGTATGCTGTTTTAAGTGCTGAGCTACTTGTTTTTTGCCACGTGGCGTGATTTGCGAGGTCGGGCCAAATCTTCCTTCATCAATAAGTAGTATAAGTTTTGTTTGTTTGCATTGAATTAATTGTCTTTGGTTTTTCTATGAGTTGGATATCATGTTGTTAGGTTTGTGAAGTCGCAATGATCCCTCTTTCCATGAACTTTTTCATAATTATATTTTGTCAGATTTTCTTTGTTTGATTGCTATGTATTGTATTTGTTAAGAGGTCCTCGTAAACAATTCATGTGGATTTGTGAAAAAGTAAGCACCAAAAAAGTATTTTAGAGAATTGCACATGGAAGAATTTGGATCTATTAATCTAATTTTAAGAGTTAATATTAGATTAATGACCTATTAATAAACTATTAATCATTTAATAACATATTAATTAAATAATATAATTAAAATAAATTAATAAAAATATTAAACATTTTAATAATTAATTAAGTAATTAATAAAAATTTATTTTTATTATTAATTAATTCATAACAAATATTAATAAATAAATTATTAATTAAAAACTTAAAAATTCATAATTAATTAACTAATTAATGATAAAATTAATTAAGAAATATTAATTATTAAAAAATAATTAGTAAAATATAATATAAAATAATAAAATGTAAAAAGTTTCCACCCGTTTTCCTTTTTCTCATTCCATCAATTCCCACCAAAATATTCCTTGGACCAAAGGCGACTTTTACACGAATCCATGCAATGGTGCTACTGACCTACTGCTACAGAAACTTGATCAAAGGCGGGATTCGATCCCAAGTCTCCTCTATCACCAGCAGGAGACCTTACCAAGTGGCCAGTTGGCACCTTGTAAAGGTTTGCATGACTAAAAACCCTAGCTTTCCCTCCCTTCTGCCGCTGCTGCTGTTGCTTCTTCTTCCCTTCAATCTCCATTGCCAAACCCAGGACCTTGCGACTTCACCACCGACTAAATCTCCTCATCGGTTAAAACAGCGGTTGCAGCCCCTATTTTGTTGAAGAAGTCCTGTTCGTGTGTCCGAACTAGGAAGAAGGACTGAAAAACCAGCGTCTGTAACTCCCTTTTTTCACCTATTTCTCTGTCATATTCGGTTACGCCCTTCTTTTTTTTAGACAGAAGGGGGGGTTTATAACAGGTACGCGGACCCTGTTCAGCGTCTGTAGCATGTTTAATTTGATTTTGATGGCTTATGGTGGATGGGTCTTTGTGACATCTAGGCGGTGCTCAATAACTTGGAACTTGGAAGATGCACATGAACTAATCGATACTGTGGTCTCAACATCTTTGAAAGAAAGCACACCAGTTTATCTCAGCGTTAGCTGTAATTCGGCGGGCATTCCTTATCCTACTTTTAGTTGAGAGCCCCTCCTGTTCTTCCTGTCTCCTAGGTAATTTCTTTTTTACATTCATCTCCAAATTACATTAGTCTTGTAGTCTACAAGAATAAAACGGTAGATCATAGAGAAAGAAGTGCTCGTATTTCTTGGAGTCTCTTGTTATAGATTAAGCAATCAAATGGGTCTTGAAGCAGCAGTCGTAGAATGCCTCGTTGAATTAAAAATTGCTTGAATATATTGTGAGTTTGTGATTGCTAAAATTGTTTGAATTAAAAAATTGTGAATTTGTGTTTGTATATGTTGTCAATTTATTATTGTAAATTAAAAATTAAAAATTGTATTATGCCATTATAATTGCTAATCTAAAATTTTATGGTATACTCGTAATGTTGTTATCTTGTCTAGAGGTTAAACTTAACACTACTATATAACATTTCCTTGTGGAAGAGAGAGAAACCCGATTTTCCATTCAATCTCTTTTTCTTTTTCCATTCCAGTGGATAATGTACAGTAGTCGGAATTTTCAAGTCTCCACAATAACCTGGCAACTTCATTCTCTGATACTCAACCTCTTAGAATAGAATGACAGCCCAGTAACAGCTTCTACATCTCAATATCCAACAGCGAGCAGAGGACAAAGGGCAACAGCTGCAGCAACCAACGCCCGAGTCCTGATGGTGACCTTCAGAAATAGAAGTAGAAGTTAGCAGACGGCATGACTTCTAGTCTTGTTCCCATACTTCGTTACCCTTTTTTGTGGATTTGGAATTCTAGATCATAGGTGGCATGTACTACTTCCATCTCTTCTAGTCTCTTGATGGGTTATCTTTTACTTGACTGTTTTTACTTTGAGTTAGCTTCTTCCACTATCTTTTAATTCTCGAGAGAAACTGCTGTAAGGGTTTATATTTATTTATTTTTTTGATTGGTATGTGTTTGAAGAATCGTTCATGAGCTTGTGTTTTGGGAAATTCTCATGGTATACATGTACCCAAGAGTAGCTGATCCTGTATGGTTGTGACAACTGACAAGGATTAGATGATGATGTTACTTGTACACAAGAAAATACCAGAAATCACCCAATTTGACTCATTCAGTCTATTGGCTTCTTGTTTTTATTTTAACTTGTCTTATTAATTATAAATATTTAAAAGTTAAAGTTGCCTATTAAAAGTAAAATAAAAGTTCAAAATTTTAACCCTTTTTCTGGTAAATGGTTCAAAATTTTAACCCTTAGAGTGCTTTGTTTTTCTTTTTCTTTGTAATTATAGTTGGGCTACGTAAATTTGATTCTAAATACTCTCTTTCTTGCTCGAAAAGTCTATCTGATGCAAGTAAGGTTCACTCTTTGATATTTTATGTGCTTTTTTTCTTTGTAATGTGATTGCATCTACTTGTTTCTCTCCACTCGATCAGCTGGCAGAAGATCAAAATCCCCAACAGGCTCTGCACCTAGATTGGAGACTATGGGTGTGGAATTGGCAACCGAAAGACCTGGATTCTATGAAATGGCAGATATTGATGTTAGCGATTCAGAGCTGGTCTACCATGTCCGTGATGCCCTAAAATCAGTATCTCAAGTAAGTAGCTTAGATTATACATACTTGACACTTCTTATTTATTTATTTTTAACATTTCCCTCTTTGGTAGCAAAGCTTGAGCTTTGATTACCCACCATTTCACAATTGTTGAGCCATTTCTCCATAACAAGGGTTGACTAAACTGGGAAACCCCAAATCTATGTTTTCATTCATAGTTATCTTTTCTCTTATTTGATCAGTCTTACATGGTCACTTAAATTGGTTGTGATTCTTTGGTACCTGAATTTTTTATTCTTAGGTAATTAAGCTGAACCATATTGTTATTAGGCTTTTGATTATAATCACTTCTCATACTACATAAACTTTGCTTATGTGATGTTAATACTGTCAATATTGTTGGGTGGTCGATAATGAGCTACCGGTGTGAAAGAAATATAACAGGAGAAGTGTGGTTTTAAGCGCTTAATTGCCAATTATTATTCTTCATGTAAGTCTTCAGCAAAATACAAAAGGGAAGGAAAATTTTGCAAGTTGTTCATTGGGTTGTAGGATTTTCTTTATATGCATAATCAAAATCTTTTTGGATATTTTTATATTGAATTGCATGGCTTATGGTTAGCTCAAGGGTTGGTTGTCATTTGTCCTTTGAAGCCACATGAATGAGAATGGGATGTGATTTTGATGTAGACACAGACACAAAAACATGCACATATTGACGTATAAATAGTGGATATCTTATTTTCTATTTTTTGTATTCTTGTTTCTATTTTACTTCTTTCTTATCTACTTGTGTGGCATGTTCTCTTTAAAGGTTTTATTCAATATATCACATCACTTCCTCTAAATGATTCATCTTTTATCTTGAAGACTCTGCAAAGTAAAGCCATTGCTATGCTATTTGTCAACTTGTACTGAGGTTATGATCTAGGAAATTACAATAGCAATTAATATGATACATGCAATCTAAGTAATTTATTTTCTTGGTAATCTATATGTTTCTTGATGAATTTGTGATAAGCATATCAGTGGGCTAATGGTTTTTCAATTTCCTTAATAGCTGATTTACTGTTATAGGGTGATAGTGACCGTTATAACCAGTTGATTGCGGTTATGCACTATACTGGACGTCTTGCTCCTGATGAGGTGGCAATGCTTGTGGTAGGTTATTTTTTGGGTTTCATATGTTTTGCTTGACGCGTCCTAGCTGATAATGCAATTGATTTATCTTGTATTTTATTTATCACTAAAGATCTGATTACTATTGCCATGTTTTCCCCACATGTGTATTCCAGACAAGTTTAAAGGCATTATCAGGATCTATCTCTTACATTGACATCATTCACCATGAATCTCTTCTCTCATCTGTAAGTGTGTACATGCATATTTATATATGTATTTTTATATTTGTAACTATTCATGAATGCTTTCTCACTTTCAGTTATATTTCAGATTTTTGGGATGAGTATGTGGAACTATGGACCTGATGTAATGGATGCATTAGTTGAACTAATTATATCTTTGGTATGTAGCTTTTGATTTAGTATGCTCAAGCTAAAATAGTTGATTGGGATTGTTATGATGATATTTTTCTGGTTTGTTTGTTATGATGATTATTTACTATCATAAAATTTCAGGCTGCTTCCAATGGAAAGTTTGTTGATTCATGTTTGGACATGCTTGTTAGAAACTTCATGCCACCCAAATCTTACTTAGATTTACTTGGTCATCCTCGTGGTCTTGCAAGAAAACATGAAGTTCTTGATCGGGTGCATTCGGCTTTAAGCCACATAGCTGATTTGGTGCCTCTTGCCCCCATGAGGTTAACTCCTATAATTCTCCAGAGAATGCCACACATGTTTGACAAGGAAGCTGTGAGTCCTAAACCATAAGATTTTCATTGTTACTGTTTGCATGATTTTCCATCTCCCTGTTGGGACTAATAGAAAGTTGTTGTTTATTAGAATTAATCAAACTATGCATCTACTTTACCTGTATTAACATTTGTCCATGTAATGCATACTTTGTATTTGTGTTTTGTATGTTTATGTAATTAGTTTATGTTGCTGAGTCCTGGGTTGGGAACGTTGCTTTGTTCATGGCCTTAAGCATATGTTGTGTTGCTGATACTGATCTGAATTCCATTTTAGCATAGGGTGGTCATGCACACTTTGCTCAAAGATATACACATTTATTCTGTTGTTAAGTAGGGGTCATGTCATTGATCTAGAAGTAAATTAAAAATATACGTTGGCCTTAGGATAATATTGTCACAATGTCCAAAGTTCTATTTTCATGTTAAATATTGACGATATTTATCTCCTGTCACTGCTTATTTTTTTATTTGTATCATTAAGAATTACTAGTTATTTGTAACACAATGTCCCTTAATTTTTTTCATAATTTACTCGAATCAGATTTTGTTTTTGATATTTGGAACAAGTTGTCTCAACCTACTGGGGACATATATCTGATGTACAACTATCATTTTTAGCATAGGAAAATTCCATATATTTATATTGCTTGGCTTAAAATTGACAATGAGACCCCCTGAACTTTAAGATAAAATTTCCTTGTTTGGTGGTTTTTCTTTCATTTTCCCTTTATTTACAAGCATATATCTTTGTTTTAAAAGCCACTTTTTGCATGGCTTCGTTGTAATATGTTCTATATTATTAGTGCTGCTTCAGTAAATAAATTGTAGAGTACCCAAGTTACCACAATATGAGTATCCTCTTTGTTACTTATATGAAGTTCAATGCTTTATATCATGGAACTAAGACTACTTATTTTATTTTCTTTAGCAATTCTTTTTAGTTAGAATGTTGTTGTAAATCAATAAGTTAATATATATCTACTTGATCATGTAGTTGATTGTGATATATGTGGAGAGCATGTTGCTGCTGGAGAGCAGTGCACTTGGAGAGCTTGTTGGGAGCACAATGCTAATGGCATTGGTGGACAGGCTTATAGATTTAGATGTGAGTACTTGAATTTTCTATCACTATACCAGGTTTACCTTTTGATATTGGGCAATAAAATTTAAAGATGACCACCCCTTTTTCCTAGACTAAAAAAATATTGCTATACTGGGTACAAGATGGATATGTAACTGTTTTCTTCAATATATTTATTTATCTTTTCCATTTGGATTTCTAGGTGGAGATATCTTGGGATGACATTATACATGAAGACTCTGGTAAAGGGATCTTTGACATGGAACTAGAAGATGTGGATGATATTATAGACCATGCAGAGATAGATGGTTTTGAGGTATGGTTTCTTCATGCATTTACATTTTGCGCATATGCATTGGTTTTGTAAGTTTAGGAGCCCTTGTTCTTGGACATTTTCTTGTTTCTATTTAAGTGAACCCCAGTCACCCTTTTTCTGTGCGAAGTGTCTTATAGAGTCAGGTTTGATAGCTTCTTCCAGGTCTCTCCTGGTGCAAGTACTCAGTGTGAAAATTAGGGACTCCAGCATGGATGTGTTTATTTAGAATATTTATTAGCAAATACCAATATAATGGGGGTTTTTCTTCAGCACCCAAGAGGAACTGCTGGCAGTCAGATTTTGGGGACCAATGCAGTTGCTGACAAATTAGATAGTTTGATGGTACTCATATGTGAACATCTTAAATCATGTGCTGATGGCGAACGTCTGACAAAGGTAATAGTAATACCAATAGTGTATTTTTATCATTGGTATTTCTTCAATAAAGACATTTTTATCCTTGACATTTGGCCTTCTGATCTGTCTATGCTTTTTACTGAGTTAGGTGTTCGAAACACTTCTTCAGTCTTTTTGGGTAACCGTCCTCAATGCATACAAGTCGAAGTTTTCCCAAGTAATTCTTGCTGAACTTCAGCTTGTTTGTTAATGTTCATGATTTTTTGATAGTGTAGAAAAATTCATAAAATAGAAAAGAAAAAAAGGGAATTACAAGGATTTTTGATTTTCCATATTTGTTTCATATACTCCTTATGGTATACTTTAAAAAGTTATTGTCATCTTGAATGGCTTCTCTTTTCTGAGCTAGCATTTGAAGCATGCACTAGTTAGGGTAACTTCCAATCTAATACATAGACATGGTTACCTTCTTACTGCAGTTTGTAATGTTCTATGCCTGCTCGCTGGATCCTGAACATTGTGGTGAGAGATTTGCAGTTTTTCTTGCTGATATTTTTGTATGCAGAACCCATCCCGCACTTACAAGGTAAATTAGAATTTGCTTTTAACATATGTAAAAGTCAGAGATGGATGGGGTAACTTGGAACTTGATTTCAATAGGCTTGTGTAGTTGCTTTACTAAATGCTACAATTGCTTGGTCTTGTATTGCATATGCATAACCGAATTCTTATTACTGTTATACTTTGTGATGGAGGTTCTCAAATGATTCCACAATTCATTTGTAATGTTTTGAGAGTTCATTTGTCTTTCTCAATTTCTTTTCTTTTCTTTTGTTTTGATTACAGGATGAGTGCTGTTGCTTACCTTGCTAGTTATTTATCCCGTGGGAAGTTTTTGCCACTCTCCTTGATTGCCAGCACATTGAAGAGGTCTTGTATCATTTTTGTTTCTTTTTATTAAAACATCATTCTGATGTGTTGAAAGCAAATATTATTGATTCGATTCATTCTTTCATTCACTTTCTCTCAGACTAGTGGATTGGTGCCTCGAATATTGCCATGTTCAGAATGGAGAAGAGAAAACTATAAATCTGGAAGCTCATAGAGTGTTTTATTCTGGATGCCAGGTATGTTTTAATCTAACTATGCAGTACAAGTGACAGACTTCGGTTCTAAACAATTGTATTTTCAAGGATTTTGAGATAAAAAGAGACACCGCAACAGCCCAGTAATGCATGATTGTATTGTCTGTTATTTTCGATTTTGTCAAATTGGTAGATTTCTCTCTCCAATAACATATTTTTCGTAGCCCATTGATGTCTAGTTGGATGGTATAAAATCCTGTTTCTGTTTTACTCTTTCATCAATGAATTGTTCTATTTGTAAGTTTTTTTTTTTAATATTTCATTAATCTACTATTTACCATGTATTTCTCCACTGCCTTCCAGGTCCTCCCTTAACTCTCGGATGGTCATATTTTAGGTGTTATTGATCTAGGCTGTTGCATGTTTGGGCAATTCTGCTTGGTAGATATTCCTGGGCAGAGTCCACACCATTCCAATGAACTATTTGAGTGATTTACTTCTATTGCTTTGAAATGGCAATGTTGGCTCTTTTCCAGATTTTTTTGTTTTTGATGAATGAAGAAATTTATTAAATCAGAAGAAACACCACTGAAGAGGCACGAGCTGTTACCTCTTCAGAAAAGTATTACATCAAAATAAAACAGAATTAACCATAAATAAAATTACAAAGCAGCCCAAAATAGCTTCTCCCTTGTAGCCCCCTGCTTAGCTAACCCATCCGCTAAGGTGTTTGCTGATCTTCCCACCCATAGAGAGGTAACAGTCATATTTCTTGTAAGCCAGTTTACTCTCCTTAATAAATCTCTGTGTTGCCACATGGCTGAAGCTGGGTCTTTCAACCATCCCACCACAATTTGAGAGTATCCTTCAACTACCAAGTGCTGAACCCCTAATTGTTCTGCAATCTGAATACCTTGTACCGCCGCTAAAATCTCAGCTCTATTAGAGTCTCCTATTCCCACGGGGCCTGAGAACAAGGCTAATATGTTGCTCTCCATGTCTCTCAGCACCCCTTCTATCCCCGATGGGCCTGGGTTTCCTTGGCTGCTGCCATCAAAGTTCAACTTTACCCATCCTTCAGGCGGATGGGTCCACACTACAATTTCCCTGTCCTTCCTTGTATGGCTGTTAGCCACCACTACCCAGTTTCTCCAAATATCATCAAAGGAAAAGGTATGAAAGAAGTCCAAAGTTCTCAACCAGTGAATGACCCTAGTCAATATACAATCCTCAACGGCCTGAATGCTTCTTTCTTTTTCTTTGGAAATCCTTGCGTTCCTTTCTTCCCAAATTGTCCACAATGCAGCTGCTCTAATACATCTCCACATCAATTTTCCTTTTTTTTGTAGGCCACACAAAAAAGGAGGGATCGAACAATTGGCTTAAGTCTGTGGACAGATTCCACCTATACCCAAATAAAGAGGAAATCCAACTCCAAATAGCTCTAGAAAAGGAACAAGATACAAGTAGGTGGGAGCAATCCTCACCACTAGCCTTGCAAAGTACACACCAGTTAGGGGATAAACACATGAAAGGCCTTTTCCTCTGCAAGAAATCCAAGGTATTAATCTTTCTATTCTATAAAACACCTCCCAGCAGAAAATAACAACTTTAGGTGGAACAGGTCTAGACCAAATCTCCTTAGTTGGAAAACCCCACTTACTCAAGGAAGAGCAAAGAGCCTTGAAAAAGGATGCACAAGAAAAGTAACCTTTTGGATGAGGGGACCATAATCTCACATCCACACTAAGAGGGTCCAAAAAGACATTGCCAAGCAGAGACAACAGGTCTGAAACACTGTTAAGTTCATCATCCCTCAACCCTCTCCGAAAGCCAAGGTCCCAACTTAAGGATGAGGGTGAAAAAGGAGAAGGGAGAAAATGAGAGACAACTTTTTCCTTGTAAAGGGAAATAGAATAAAGGGACGGAAATTGGTCCTTTAAAGCAACAAAACCCACCCAAGTGTCTTCCCAAAATAAAACAGAGTTACCAGAGTTGACATCATACCTTACAGGGTTGAGAAATTGAGGGAGGATACTCTGGATTGCTTTCCAAGGAGATGCCAATGTTGCTTGCCGTGATACACCCGCATCCCATCCATTTTCCAGTCTGCCATGTATACTCGCTATCACTTCATGCCATAACCTCTCCCTTTCTCTACGCCATCTCCACAACCATTTTCCTAAGAGGGCTTTATTCTTGAGATTTAACCTTCCTAACCCCAGTCTACCTTCCTCTTTGCTCCTACATACTATTTCCCAATTAATTAAATGATCTTTCTTTTTCTCCTCTGGCTCCCAAAGAAAATTTCTCATTAATCTCTCCAACTTCTTAGCCTCCCTATTAGGAATCCTAAAAACAGATAAGAAATAGATCGGTAGGTTCGCTAGGGTGGGTCTCAATAGTCACTCTACCCCCTATAGAGATAGTTCATTTTCCAAGCAGCTAATCTTTTCTCAAACTTTTCCAAAACTGGGTTCCAAAAACTACTCTCTTTTGGATTAGCCCCTAGAGGGAGACCTAGGTACTGCAAGGGCCACGAAGAGACAAGACAACCTAGACAATCTGCCACAGACTGAATACTCTCCTCATCCATATTGACTCCTACCACACAACTCTTATCCATGTTTATCTTCAAATTGGAAGCCTTCTCAAACTGCTGTAACAATGCTCTAAGGTTCCTCACTTCTTGCCTGTCACCCCCTTCACAAAATATTATGATATCATCAGCAAATTGTAGATGGGTTACCCGAACATTATTCCTTCCTATCCTCCAACCACTCACCTTCTGTTCCCTATCTGCCTTAGAGATTAATCTACTGAAAGCATCTGCCTCTAAGGTGAAAAGAAACGGGGAGAGTGGGTCACCTTGTCTAAGGCCTCTACAGGCTGGGAAAAAAATCTCTGGCCATCCCATTGACCAAAGACTGAGTAATGGCAGGAACTAATACATCCCTTTACCTAGTTGCACCATCTATCTCCAAAGCCACAACACCCAATGATCTCTAGTAAAAAACTCCTATCCACAAGATCATAAGCTTTCTCTAAGTCTAGCTTACATGCAAAACCTTGGCTTCCCGACTTTCTCATGTCCTCCACAAACTCATTTGCTATAAGGATCTGATCTATTATTTGCCTTCCTTGCACGAATGCACCTTGTGCTTGACTGATGATGAATTGTAGTACTATTCGGATTCTCATGGACAACACTTTGGCCAAGATTTTATAGATGCTTGTCACCAAACTAATCGGCCTATAATCCTTAGGGTGCTTTGCATCTATTTTCTTTGGGATAAGGACTAAGAAGGTTGCATTAACTCTAGGGCTTACCTTTTTTTATCTGCAAATTCCTAAAATATTCCAACAAGATCATCTTTAACCACATCCCAATAATCCTGATAAAAAGCCATTGTGAAGCCATCTGGACCAGGTGCTTTGGATCTATCCATTGAAAACACTGCATGTCTATCTCTTCTTCACTGAAATCCCTTTCTAACCAATTTTCTTGTTCTTCTGTTATCCTAGTCCAATCCAAATCTTCCAATGTTGGCCTATTATTCAATTGTTTCCTATAGGTTGATTTGAAGTGATCCACAAACAACATTGCTATCTCATCTTGATTTGTTACTTCCTCCCCATTCACCTCTAACTTGGCCTCAAAATTTTTTCTTCTCCTCCCATTGGCCAACGCATGGAAAAATTTTGTGTTCCCATCCCCTTCCTTAATCCATTTATGTCTTGACTTTTGCCTCCATGAAATTTCCTCTCTTAAAAGGGTCTCTTTCAAATCCTTCTTTAGGTTTCTTCTTATCACCCTTTCTTGCTCACTCATCATCCTTTGGGCTTCTTTGGAATCTAATTCCTCAATCCTAGACAATAAACTAATTTTTTGCTCCTCTACTCTTCCAAAATGTTCCCTGTTCCACTCCTTAATTTTGGATCTCAACCTTTTCAGCTTTTTGTGGAATCTCACTCCCTTCCATTTCACCCCTCTTAACTCTTCTCTCTACCACTCCCCAATCAGATGCACAAAGTCCGGGTGAGTCAGCCACATATTCTCAAATCTAAAAGGCCGTGGACCAGAGGTTATTGTTTCAGGGCTTAGCTGAATAGGGCAGTGATCAGAAGTGACTCTGGGTAATGCTCTAGCCATCAAGTTTCTCCAATGACTCTCCCAATTTTCATTAAAGAGGAATCTATCTAATTTCGAACAAAGAGGGTTTTCTTGGAAATTAGACCAAGTAAAGTTGGCTTGTAAGAGAGGTAATTCCTTTATGCCACAGTCACTAATAAATTCATTGAACTTTCTCATGCTGGTAGTAACTGTTCTTTGGGGGTTATTAGTTTCATTACAGAACCTAATTACATTGAAATCCCCCCAAGGCACCAAGGACCCTCCCATAAGCCTTGTATTCCATACAACTCTTCCAACATCTCATTCCTCTCTCTATAAGTGTTTGGCCCATAGACATTGGTTAGAACCCAAGTAAATCCATCCCCCACATTCCTGACCTTTACAGACACAGAGAATCTCCCTATTAGCTCCTCTACTAATTCTACCACATCTTCCCTCCATAATGTTACTAGACCTCCAGAGGCTCCCCAGGAAGGGGCCAATGTCCAACAAACTCCTCTTGATCTCCATACACTTCTCACCCACCTTTTATCCATTTCTGCCAACTTGGTCTCCTGTATCAACACTATGTCCGGTTTCTCTCTTCTTAGTAAGTCTTTGATGGCCCTTCTTTTTCTTTCGCTTCCCAGTCCTCTCACATTCCAACTGATGATTTTCATTGAACACTTCTTTTCAAAAAAATCCTTCCCAAAAAATTCCACCTTACAGCAGAATCTTTCTTCTTTCTCCTCTCCCACTAAATTCAATGTCACCCTCAATATCTGAAATCAACCTCTCCACTTCTGATCTCTTTTTCTTTTTCCTTTTATTATTACCCTTGGCCTTCCTAGATGATGCATTTGTTTTTGCCTCCCCTCCCCCCAACTTAGGACTTCTGTGGTAGTCCTTCTTTTGAGAAATTTCTGCTCTCTCCCTTTGATCTAACTCCTCCTTTACTTTGTACTCCAACAACTCACATATCATCTCCCATATTCTCTCTAATTCCTCCTCTTGTCTCTCTCAAGGGGCCACTCCTTCCTTTCTCAGTTCATTCTCAGGACTGCTAATCTCTCTTCTCTTCCCCGTGACTGGAACTTCCGCTTGGGATGCTGGAGTATCTGTTACAAGCACAGAAGACACATTAGTAACCAAAACCAAATGGACAATCATACCTCAAGGAACAGACTTAGGCCTTTCTCTTTTCCAGATTGCCATAGTATTATATGATTTTAGGGATGTGGTCCATTGTAGAGTGACCTAATGATTTCAAAGCTATGCTGCCTTTTTTTTAAAGAAGAAAATATATCATTATATGATTTTAATGACTAATGTTGTTTCTTTGTTGCCAACCAAGTAGCCAATGAAGGTTGGTCTACAAGCCCATGCATCTATAGTTCATGAGTGTTAGGTTAGAATTCCATCATTTGGACATGAATACATCGATGCAAACTGAGGGTTTATCTGTTCCTTTCTGTCACAGGCTATTATGTATGTGCTTTGCTTTCGTATGAGGTCAATGATGGATTCTCACCGTCTGAAATCACAGCTACTTCACATGCCTCTAGAACCAATATTTTGTCATCAATTGGATCCATTGAAGGTAAGATAAACCTCGGTACATCTATGCCAGTATGGATAACAAAATTTTGGAATTTGGATTGCTTTATACTTTAACATGCCCCCTAAAAGCTTGATCTGATCCGAGACTGATACATTGAACTAGTAAATTGGTCAATCAATCCAATTTGTCTAGTTGTATAATCCATAAGCCAAGCCTAATTGGCACTGTCACCTGGTCCATTTTATTTTTGTGTCAGAGTGCTGATCAATTGATCACTTCTGTTCACTTGGTCATCAGTCTAATCAGGTTAATTGACCTGCCATGATTTCTAGTTTGGATTTTAAGAGTAAAATACAATCAAGTGAATGTATGCTTGTTTATTACATTGTCTAGACCTTTATGTAGCTTGTTATTTTGTTTTCTATCCTAAACAAATGTTAACTGTATTCCAAAATGATTCTCTGAAAATGTCATGCAAAAACTGTATTGATGAATTATGGTTCAGAGTTCTTTGCTGATATTGAATGATCCCAGTTTCTTAAGTGAAGCTTCAAGTGGGGATCAGAAAAATATGGCTTCTTGCATAATTAATGAAATCTTCAAGTTATTGATAAAAGGAAAAAAATGATCCTGATATTAGGCTCTGATTTGCATACTTTTCTTAAATATTGTTGTAATCATTCATGGAGAGAGAGAGACGAGAGAGAGAGAAAGAGAAGAGAAGAGAAGAGGGAAAAGAGGAGAAGAGGAAGATATGATTGAGAGACACAAAAAACTATTCTGGTTGCCGCCAGTTTAGTTATTTATATTAACTTAATAACAAACTAATAAGAAAGAAAGAAACTAACTGGCTGACAGCACACTAACAACAACTGTAAAATAACAATTAAATAACCTCACAACACTCCCCCTCAAGTTGGGCTGAATATGTATATCATGCCTAGCTTGTCACATAACTCATTGTGCCGTGAGTATGAAAGTCCTTTTGTGAGGACATCAGCGAGTTGTTCCTTGGAGTTGACATAAGGGATGCAAATATCAATTTTTCCAATTTTTCCCTTATGAAGTGTTTGTCCACTTCAATGTGCTTGGTTCTGTCATGTAGGATAGGGTTGTTGGTGATGTTTATGGCTGCCTTCTTGTCACAGTAAAGAGACATAGGATTATGAACAACAACTCTAAGCTCCACTAGAAGATTTTTTAGCCAAAGGACTTCAGCCACCCCATGTGCCATAGCTCTATATTCAGCTTCAGCACTTGACATTGCTACCACACTTTGTTTCTTGCTTTTCTAGGTCACTAGGTTTCCTCTCACAAATGTGCAATACCCACTTGTGGACTTTCTATTATCCATAGCACTTGCCCAATCAACATCTATAAAGACTTCCATCTTTAGGTGATTATGTTTACTGAATAGTAGATTTGTTTCAGGATACATTTTTAAGTATCTAAGAACTCTTTCTGCTGCCTCCATGTGTGGTTTCTTAGGAGAGTGCATGAATTGGCTTAGAACCCCAACTGAATAGACAATGTCTGGGCGGGTCATGGACAAATAAATCAACTTTCCCACAAACCTTTGGAACTGTTTCACATCTTTCAGAGGTTCACAATCACAATCACCCAACTTGTGATCAACATCCATGGGAGTATCTGCTGGCCTTGCACCTAATTTGCCTGTGTCTTGTAATGGATCAATGGTGTATTTCCTTTGAGAAATGAAGATACCCCTTTCTGAGCGGGCGACTTCAATTCTAAGGACATACTTCAAGGGACCTAAATCTTTCACTTCAAATTTAGATGCAAGGAATTGTTTCAATTTTTGTATTTCTGAACTCCAATTTCTTGTAATGATGATATCATCCACATACACTATCAATACAACAACCTGTTCCTGACATCTCTTCACAAAGAGTGTGTGATCAGACTGACATTGCTTGAAGCCTACCTGCTAAACTGCCATGTGAAACTTACTGAACCAAGCTCTGGGAGATTGTTTTAAATCATAGAGAGACTTTCTCAGCTTGCACACCTTATTTTCACTTCCCTTGGCACAAAATCCAGGGGGTTGAACCATGTATACTTCCTCCTCTAGGTCACCATTAAAAAAAAACATTTATGTCCAGTTGATGCAATTCCCAGTCAAGGTTAGCAGCTAATGATAGGAGGACCCTAATTGAGTTCATCTTAGCTATTGGAGCAAAAGTCTCATCATAGTCAACCCCGTAAACTTGAGTGTACCCTTTGGCTACTAATCTTTCTTTGTACCTTTCAACTGTCCCTCTATCTTGTGTTTAACTGTAAACACCCACTTACACCCCATTGGGTCTTTCCCCCTTGGGAGATCCACCAATTCCCAAGTTTGATTTTTATGAAGGGCATTAATCTCTTCCTTCATAGCATTTGTCCATTCAGGGCATTTTAAGGCTTTTGCAACATTTCTGGGAACATGGATGCAATCAACTGCAGATAAAAAGGCTCGGTATGAGGGGGAAATGTGATCATAGGAGACATATTAGGTAGTGGGGTGTTTGGTAGTGCATGACCTGACTCTTTTTCTTTGAGCAATAGGAATATCAAGGTCATTCACAGTAGGAGTAGGAGTATCAGTAGGTGCAATAGGGTTCGGACTTACCTCCTAGGAGTCTAACAGTGTCGGTTGCTCAATGTTTGGCTGCTCCACATCTCTATCACATTGCTGATCTCTACGGCGTGTATGTTGGAAGACACGAAAGGGAGCAAGGTCCGGAATAGAAGGAAGAGAGACTTGGCGGACCTGCACCTGCTTCTCCTCTTCCACACTACTACTCTCCCCCTAAGGAGAAGTAGGGAAGAATGGTTCAGACTCAAAGAAGGACACATCCATGGACACAAAAAACTTATGACTAACGGGATCAAAGCATCGATACCCTTTTTGAGAGGAGGGATACCCCAGAAAGATACAAGGAATGGACCGTGGGTCTAACTTACCTTGAGACGGAGACAAATCATGGACAAAGGCACGACAACCAAAAACTCTCATGGGAATGGAGAATAAAGGGGACTGAGGGAACAACTGATGAGGGGCCATATAGTTCAGCACTCTGGAGGGCATACAATTGATGACATAAGCAGCTGCAAGTATAGCATCCATCCAAAACCTTTTTGGAACATTCATGTGTAACATCATCCCACGAGCTACCTCAAGGAGGTGTCTGTTTTTTCTTTTTGCAACACCATTTTGTTGTGGTGTTCTTGTGCATGAACTCCTATGAATAGATCCGTGGAAGGCAAATAACTCATTGAGCTCACCATAGAAATATTCTTTTGCATTGTCTGATTGGAAGATCTGTATTTCAACATGGAATTGCGTAAATACCATCCTCTGGAAGTCTTTCACAATCTTTGGAACTTCCTCTCTACTACGCATAGGGAATACCCATGTATAGCGAGAGAAGTCATCGATCAATGTGATAAAGTACTTGTATCCGCCCTCAGAGATTATAGTAGTAGGCCCTCATATCAGAATACACAACATGAAAAGGAACACTTGATCTTTTATTATTTGAGTGAAAAGTTGTTTTACATTGTTTGCTCAACTGACACGTTTGACACTGGAACTCTGACACTGAACATGACTTAAATAAAACCGGAAACAAAGACTTTACTATTTCAAAAGAAACATGACTTAACCGACTATGCCACAAAAAAAATTGACTCTTATTTGATTGACTGTATGACTCCGAGGATGACACTGAGAGACCAGCTTTGTTGTCGAGAATGTAGAGACCATCCACTAGGCTCCCTCTACCAATCGTCCTCCTACAAGTTAGATCCTGAAAAACACATGAACAAGGAAAATAGGTTACACTATTGATTGAAAGCAAATTTATAGGAAGTTGAGGGACATGCAATACACAATTCAGGTTAAGGCCATGGGGAAGTGATACACAATTCAGGGACATGCAATACACAATCCATCTGCAAGCCTCACTTCATCCCTTCCTGACAAAAGGCTATAAGTTTGAAACAAGTTCGGCTTATCGGTCATGTGGTTAGAGGCTCCTGAGTCAATGATCAAAGGGGAACCAGTGGTAGTAGTGACATGGAATGCAAAAGCTGCATTACCTGATGTAGATGCAAATGAAGGAGTACTAGTGACTGAACTATCCATCTGTCGCAAAGCCCTACCATATGACCCCAAGTGGTCTCTGAAGTAATTCATGATATCTTCCTTGGGGTCAGAATTAGTAAGGTGGTCCCGGGTAGTACCTACAACATGAGTATCTTGGGTTGCCACATGTGCTGCATTAGGTGTTGTGTCCGTCTTCTTCTGACCTTGCCCTTTACCCTGTTCTTGGTTCTTCACTGCCCACTTGGGTTTCCTGTGAATGTCCCAACATGTGTCGTGTATGTCGTGAGCGCCGACAGTGGGTACAAAACAACTTGTCTTTATCATCAGCCTTCTTGGTGTCACTTTTCTTCCCTATGTTGTTATTACTCATTGCAGCCAATGCAACTTGTTGCTCCCCCTCGGTTGTAACCATCACACTCCACCTACTTTCTTCAGATTGAACAAGGGCATATACCTCGTGAACCGACGACAACTCTTTACTTCCTAAGATTTGAACTCTCAAGGGTTCATAGGTAGGGTTCAGTTCCAACAAGAAGGCAAACACATGCTGTTGAGAAACCAACTTTCTGTATGCCTTAGTGATGAAGGAAGATTTGGCCCGACCTCGTAATCACTCAACACGTGGCAAAGGCAACAACTCGGCACAACAGCGCGCCCAAGGCGCGAGCACCAAAAGGAGGAACCACCAGTCTGAACTCCCTACAAGGAGACCGAACTCTCCCTTAGGCCTCGAGCCTCACACAAGGCAACGACCCGAACTGGCCTGCCCCATGGCAGTTCGGGACACTCCTCTATCCGAACTCAAGACTTCACCTCGCTCACCACTCCAACACTTCGCCTCTAGGACGCCGAACTGAACAAACGTACCTGACACCGAGGAGGTCCGTATCCAAGGGCGGCGCACTTGACTGACTTGGGATCTGACGCTTGATAGCCGCACTTCAACGGCTACCTGCCACTGCCACCGCCACCTGCCATCGCCATCGCCAGTTGCAGAGACGGCTCCGACAAAGAGATCCATGACGGTTCTGTCCAGCAGGGGTGATGACACCCGAACTGGCAGGAGCACAGAGATAATCATACCCGACCTGACAGAAGCTTAGGAGTGAGTGCGCGAGGTGGTTATAAAAGGCTCCTTACTCCCCAAGAACAAGGTATGTGAACATTGCGTCATCTGGTTTTATCTTGCCTTTGAGAGAATACTAACTTGAGCTTCGGAGTGATCTCGTCGGGTTCCTCCCCGGAGATTCCCCACTTTCTTCTTCCTTTCAGGCCCCCTTGTTGCTCCAGTCAGAGGCAAGGTCGTTGACAGATAGGACCGGCCGGATTGCGCTCCATCAATTGGCGCCGTCTGTGGGAAACACTTCTAAAAGCCTCCCTCTAAAACTCTCATAACCTCTTTTTTCCAAAAATTCCAACACTCATGGCTTCTTCCAGCAATGCCGGACGTGGCACGGAGATGAACACCACCGGGGAACAACTCCAAGTCCCCGTGGTGTGCATCAGACAGTTCACCATCCCCCTTCCGATGGATGGAATCCCCAGCTTGAATGCGCCACAAACAGTGGCGCCCGTAAACCTTCCTGCCATGAACGTCCCCCTTCCACTCTCTATTGAAACAACTTTTACTGAACCAACTGCTGTCCCCCTAGCGACCCGCCAGAACCAGTTTGACGACCTGATGCAATGCATGCGGTCAATGCAAGCCCAAATGCAACAATTCCAGCAGCACCAAGTACTGCACCACCTCTCTCAACATCACTATCAGCAGTAGTTCCCCCAACTGCCCCTGAACCAATCACTGCTTCCACCTCGGCACCCTGCTTCGAAGCCGGTTAAGGTTTCCCCTCAGGGTGGACGCCCTCACCGAGGAGAAGCCTCCCAACTCCAGAACCCCCCTAACAGCCAGGCCTCATCCCCAGGCCGAAGGGAAAGAAAAATCACCCTAGCCTCGCAGCTCGCAGGCGGGTCAGGAACCTCGCACACCAAGTCAGCACCTCGGCGCTCCAAGCCTGAGTTCTCGCTCACAAAGAACCGATTCAGCGCCCTAGCAGCAGACTACCAACAGCCAGGCCTCATCCCCAGGCCGAAGGGAAAGAAAAATCACCCCCGCCTTGCAACTTGCAGGCGGGTCGGGAACCTCGCCCGCCAAGTCAGCACCTCAGCGCTCCAAGCCTGAGTTCCCGCTCACAGAGAACCGATTCAGCGCCTTAGCAGCAGACTACCAACATTCCGGGCCCATCGAGCTCGGCAACACAGAGGCTAGCAACGCCAGTACCAGGCCCACTCAACAACGAAGGCGCCGGCGAAGTCGTCGAACTGCCACCCGTGTCTTGCCTAAGCTAAGAGGTAAAGAAGAGACAAGCTCGGATGAGGTAAAGGCGGCCCCTATCCTCTCAGTTCCTTCCCCCCTCTCATCAGAACTCCTTGCAGTCCCCATGCCCAAAGACTTCAAACTCCCCTCCTTGGACAAGTACGATGGGTCCTTCGACCCCAGCGACCACGTTGATGCCTTCCAATCCCAAATGCACCTGGCAAGGGCCAGTGAGTCGTGCATGTGCGTGGCCTTCACCACCACTTTCCAGGGGGTGGCCCGCACCTGGTACAGAAACCTAGCCCCCGGGTCAATAAGAAGCTGGACCCAGTTCATGCAGGTCTTCATCGCACACTTCGTTACCAGCAAGCGGTGCCCCATAACCGAGGAAAGCATCTTCGGAGTGGTTCAGAGGGAAGGAGAGTTCATCCGGGGCTACATCAAGCGGTTCACTGACGCGTGCTTGCAGATATCGCGATTGGACCTTGCGGTACAGCTCGTGGCGGCCAAGAGAGGAGTAACGCACAAGGAGTTCAAATGGCACATGGTAGCCAGCCAGCCCGTGACCGTGGCCGAATTCCTCAAGCTCGTGGACAAGTTCATGAGAATAGAGGAAGAGATCAACCAAAGGACCGAAGGCGGGGTCGAGAAAAGGAAAAGAGAAGGCGAGCCCTCCAACCCAGGTGACAAAAGAAACCCGGCCCGGGAGGCGAAGCCAAGCCAGCCGTCCCGAGCTCTTTTAGTAGCTCGGACGGACTACACACCCTTAAACACAAGGCGGACAGAGATCTTGATGACGATCAAAGACGCCCCATACGTCAAATGGCCACCTCGCCTAAAGGGGAATCCAAATGAGAGAAATAAAAATTTATACTGTAGTTTCCATAGAGATCACGGTCATAGTACCGAACAGTGTAATAATCTCCGGGACGAGATAGAGGGGCTCATCCGTTGCGGATACTTGAGAAATTTTGTACAGCATAATAATAATAAGGTAGGCCGGCAAGGGGAGCACAGTAAGGATGCTCCGGAATCCAGCAGCAGACCAGCCGAACCATCGCAAAGACAGCCTCTGGAAGAGAGGCCAGTTCGGGGAACCATTCACGTAATAGTGGGAGGTTCGGTGGTAGCAGGGTGTACTTCGGCAGCAGCCCGAACGTCAGTTTGCGAGGCAGCCCGAGAAGAACAGAACCCTCCAAAAAGGCCGAAGACTGAAGAACCGATCTTTACGGAAGACGATGCGCGAGGTGTCCATTACCCCCACGATGACGCGCTTCTCATAAAACTAAGGATCAGCGACTTCGAAGTTGGGTGCGTACTTGTGGATTCAGGTAGTTCGGCGGACATCCTCTTCAAGTCGGCATTTGACTAGCTACAGTTGCAGAGAAGCGAGTTGAAGCCTGCAAACATTCCTCTGGTGGGCTTCAGCGGAGAGAAAGTCAGGCCCCTTGGGAAAATAACAGTACCTGTGGAAGTCGACACATGGCCTTGTGCGGTCGGACTCAACCACGATTTCCTGGTGGTCGCGACCCTTTCCCCATACAATGCCATAATAGGGCGGCCAATTACGCATATCCTGCAGGCAGTGGTCTCCACCTACTATTTGGCAATGAAGTTCCCTACAGACTTCGATGTGGGGGTAGCGCAGGGCGACCAGCTTGAGTCTCGCAAGTGTTATGTTGCCGCCCTGAAGGGAAAAACCAAGGCGGCTGACGATCTTGAACTGGAGCGGCCTACGGAGCAAGGCGAGGGACGAGCTTCGCCCACAGAGGAAACGGTCGCGATCTCGACTTCGGCCACGGACCCAACTCGCACACTACAGATCGGTGCTTTCGTCAAGGAACCTCTACGAACCGAACTGGTGAGTTTTTTACTTCAAAATTTAGATATTTTTACATGGTTCGCGGCCGATATGCCCGGTATTGACCCCAGCCTTATAACTCACAAACTTAATACTGACCCTGTAGTCAGACCCATTAGACAGAAGAAACGCAACTTAGCCCCGGAGCGCTGGAGGGCGGTCGACGAGGAGGTCGAAAAGCTCCTCACAGCAGACTTCATAAGGGAAGTTCATTACCCGAGCTGGGTAGCCAACCCAGTGCTGGTGAAAAGGCAAACAGCAAGTGGCGCATGTGCGTCGACTACAACGACCTGAACCGAGCTTGCCCGAAAGATTGCTTCCCCCTCCCCAGAATTGACCGCCTAGTGGATGCGACCTCGGGACATGAGTTGCTAAGCTTCTTGGACGCCTACTCGGGCTACAACCAAATCAGGATGGACCAGTCCGATGAGGAAAAAACCAGCTTCATAACCGAGTTCGGCCTGTACTGCTACAAGGTCATGCCCTTTGGATTGAAAAATGCTGGGGCAACCTTCCAAAGACTTGTAAATAGGCTGTTTCGGCCCTTAATTGGCACAAAAATAGAATGTTATGTAGACGATATGGTCGTCAAGACGCAATTTTCACAGGAATTAATACAAGACTTAGATTCTGTCTTCCAAATTCTGCGTCAATTTAGCATGAAACTGAACCCAAACAAGTGTGTCTTCGGTGTCACCTCGGGTAAGTTCCTAGGGTACATTGTCAACCGGCGCGGTATTGAGGCCAACCCGGACAAGATAAAGGCCATCCTAGATATGAGACCACCCAGAAAAGAGAAAAGTAAAAGAGGTTCAGAGGCTAAACGGCTGCATAGCCGCTCTGAGCCGCTTCATGTCCAAATCGGCAGACCGCTGCCTGCCTTTCTTTAAAGCAATCAAAGGAAAAGGGTTCGAATGGACCCAAGACTGCCAGCTTGTGTCCGACGAGCTAAAAAACTACCTCGCTAGTGTGCCGATCTTAGCCCGGCCCGAGGAGGGCGAGGTCTTGGAACTATACCTCTCGGCAAGCGACGAGGTGGTCAGTTCGATACTAATAAAAGTAGATCGGGTCCAACGACCCATCTATTATGATAGTAAAATTTTGCAGGGAGCAAAGACGAGATACCCGCAGATAGAAAAGCTAGCATACACATTGGTAATTGCAGCTCGGAAACTCCGCCCATATTTCCAGTCCCACACTGTCATCATCTTGACTTACAAACCTCTAAGGCAAGTCTTACTTAAGCTCGAGGTTTCCGGTCGGCTAACGAAGTGGGCCATCGAGCTCAGCGAGTACGACCTCCAGTATAAGCCGCGAACTGCTATTAAGGCCCAAGCCTTAGCAGATTTTATCGCCAAGTGCACATTCAACCTCGAAGTCCCTAGGCTGGTTGAGCCCGAGATCCCTAGTTCGGGTGAGACTAAAGCTCCCAAGCCAATAGAGTCTGAACCCCGTGAAGTAGCAACCAGTGTGGCATCTCTTCTGGTTAGACCAAACGCGAACTGGGATGAGGAGCCCTGGATCCTTCACGTAGATGGCTCCTCGAACCAGCTGGGCAGCGGGGCTGGAATAGTGCTGCGCGGCCTGGGTGGCATGAAATTGGAATACGCACTACGCTTTGAGTTCGCGACATCCAACAATGAGGCGGAGTACGAGGCACTGATAGCCGGGCTGAACCTAGCGAAAAAGGTAAAAGCAAAACACATAGTTATCTGCAGCGATTCCCAACTCGTGGTCAACCAGGTTACGGGCGAATACGAAGCACGCGAGCTCACTATGATCACATACTTGGCAAAAGTAAAGGAGGCTCTGCTCAACTTCCAGTCACACTTCATCAGGCAAATCCCAAGGTCAGAGAACACTGAGGCTGACGCCTTGTCCCGGTTAGCCAGCACGAATCACAACACCATGAGAACCGTGTACATAGAGGACTTACCTCGGCCTAGCATTCTCAGTGGAGCAAAGGAGGTCGCTCCCGTCCTTGAAGCAGAGCCGAGTTGGATCGACCCACTCGCGAACTTCTTGTTAGACGGAACCCTCCCTACGGACCGCAATGCAGCTAGGAGAGTGCAGCACCAGGCAGCCAAATACGTCATAATAGACGAATGGCTGTACCGACGGTCCTACACGCTTTCCTACCTTTGTTGCTTGCGACCTGCTAAAGCCGAGCTCGTACTCCACGACACTTGTGAAGGTCTGTGCGGCGGACACTTGGGGGGCGGAGCCCTCACCCAAAAGGCACTTCGACAAGGGTACTACTGGCCAACGATGAAGGCAGAGGCCGTCGAGCTCGTCAGAAAGTGTGACAAATGTCAAAAGCATGCTAATATCCACCAACAGCCCGCCGCCGACCTCAAATACCTCACCAGTCCATGGCCCTTTGCGCAATGGGGCATCGACCTCCTGGGGCCATTCCCGCCAGCAACAGGTGGGAGGAAGTTCCTAGTGGTAGCGGTAGATTATTTCACAAAGTGGATAGAAGCTGAACCTCTGGCAACAGTTACAACCCGAAACGTGCAAAACTTCTTTTGGAAGAACATAGTATGCCGCTTCGGGTTACCTCAGGTACTGATCTCTGACAATGGCAAACAGTTCAAGGATATCAAGTTTCAGGAATGGTGCCAAGATATGGGAATCCTACAGAACTTCACATCGGTTGCACACCCGCAGGCAAACGGTTAGATAGAAGTAATGAACAGAGCCATCCTCTGTGGACTGAAAGCACGACTGGACCGAGCTAAGGGGTTGTGGGCAGACAAGCTACCAAGTGTTCTATGGGCTCACCGAACCACGGAAAAAACCTCCACAGGAGAAACCCCCTTTAACCTCACCTACGGCACTGAAGCGGTAATCCCGACGGAGATCGAAATACCTACACTGCGACTAGAAGCATACGACGATCAAACAAACGGAGATGAGTTACACACCAACCTCGACTTACTGGACGAGGTAAGAGACCTCGCGTACATTCGGACCACAACTTACCAGCAAAAGGTAGCTCGGTACTACAACGCCAGAGTAAAAAAGCGGAACTTACGCGTCGGCGACCTGGTTCTCCGTAAGATCATGGCACCCGAGCCCGGCGTGGGAAAACTTGGACCGAATTGGGAAGGGCCCTATCGAGTAAAGAGAGCGCTCGGGGGGGCATACGAGCTCAAAACTTTAGAGGGAAAACAAGTACCTCGAGCTTGGAACATCGTTAACTTGAGATGATACTACCTATAGATCACCAAGCGAAGTAGATTAAGTCACTACCAGAGCCAAAGGGCTAGGATGCCGAACTAACAAGGACCTCGGCACGGACGAACAAAGGCAAAAGATGCAAACTAAAAGCTCAGGCAAAGCGTCGAACTAGTAGGGGCATCGACATATGGTCAGTTCGGCAATATGGCCAGTTCGGAGGAAAGAAAGACCAACACTTGATCAAAAGAAAATCACTCCATTGCAAAATACTGTGTACATTTCAAAAAAAAAAAAACAAAAAGAGAAGAAATACATTTTATAGGCCCAGAGCTACTTCTTCACCATCAGAAGGCACTTCAACGATACCCGAAGGTCCTGCCTCGCCCTTGGAATCCGGCTCACCATCAGCGGCGTTGGCCATCTCCTGAGTAATACGCAAAGTGGATATGGCACTAATGTCGAGCTTGGGGTACGTATTCCGGATCATCCACCGGTTTAGTTTAAAACCCCTTCTATACGAATCCACCATCAGGTCATCGAAGCGCGGCGAGGCGATGTACTCATCGACGACCTTCTTCTTGGCGTCTTCGATGCCTTGAGAAAAGATCTGCGTCCTCTCCCTAATATCCTCTTGAAGGTATACCTGATGCTGCAAATCCAGCCTTAGGTCCGCCATGTGCTTCACCACAACTCCCATGGCCTCGACATCTCTCTGAGACCTCGCCTGCCTGGTCTGTGCTGTGCGAGCAGCTGCCTCAGCAGCTCGGGAAGTCGCCTCGGCAACACGGAAAGCCTCTTCGGCAGCTTGCGCTTGCCTCGAGCTCCTCTCCACCTGGACCACCAAGGCATGGATAGAAGAGTTCACCTACCAAAAGGAAAGAACAAGTGATTAAAAGAATGACAACGAGAGGGATAAAAGCAAAGAGCCCGACAAGAAATCTGACTTACCACCATGGCATGAGTGGCAGCATGACAGGCCACTTGGTTCAAAGGAAGATCGGTCCACGCAGCGACCTCATCAGGGTAAATGGCCTCCCTACTCTTCTGAAGAGCGTGGTTCGGCGACAACACGCTCCTGAATTCTCCTTGGGCTCCCGAGCCTAAGGGCCCAACTCGCGTAAGCGGGAGCCCCGTGTAAGTAGTCTCGGCATAAGGGGCCCCTGCCGCTTCTTGCATTGGAGGAGCCATCTCGGGCTCCCTGGGCGGATCCTTTGACGGGTAGTCTGGTACCTCGGGCTCCGCATCTCGGGGCAGCTCGACACGAGTTCGTTTGGCGACTCGCTTCCTCCTCTTCATGCCTTGAAACAGGTGCCCACCACGAGTCCTTTCTGAGTCCATCACACTTGAAAAAAGAGTTCGGCATCAGAAAAAACGAAAGAACAAAGCAAAACAAAAAACCTGTGAGTAAGGAACCTACTTGAACTCAGACCGGCCGCAATGAGCTTGGCCTCCGTCAAATACTGATGGCATTTTAGCCCAAGCCGTGCCCACTGCCGGAGGCCCTTCGCCGTCTCCTTATCAAGCGTAACACCGACGTCAGGGGCAGCCATTCCCCATCCGGTTTGGAACGGCCACCCCAATTCACTTCGCACCCCGAAGTAGTATCGTTTCCACGCCGGGACCTTGTTGGGAAGTTTGTGTAGAAGCTTAAAACCCGGGCGAGGAGACAAGTAATATGCCCGCCTACGCCCGGGAAGGGGACCCGCTTGCTTCTTAAGCATTTTAATGGAGGAGAAGATCTCCAAGTCTAAAGGCAAGACCTGTTCGCAAAATAGGGAGATTGTCCCCACCAAGTTACGAATGGAGTTCGGGTGAAGCTGGCCGACTGTAACACCGAAGTGGTTCATTACCTCGACAATGAGGGGGTGGAAAGGAAGGCACAACCCAGCAGCGAGCTGCTTCCGGAATATCACGATCTCATTAGGACCATGTTCCCAAGGGAAACTGCCCGAAGGTATGAAGTAGGTGTACTCCCTAGGCAAGTTGTACTGGGTGATAAGGGATTGAAGCCCCTCGAGAGTCATGGTCGAAGGCCCAAACTTGTCCAACATCCAACCTCGACGAGAGGATGCCAAACTACCCGAGGCAACTCGACCTACGGGTTCGAACTCTTCCTCGAGTTCTACCTCAGGGTCACTAGGACTGTCGAAGGATGCAGCTCGGTTCGTAGAACCTGCATCCGACCCCCTTGAAGAACTGTCTGAGCTATCCGAGCTAGACATTGGAAGGAGAATAAGGATTAGAGGAAAGTACTCACCCGGAAAGAAGCAAACGGACTACGGGAACGTGAACGCTAGCTAGAGGCTGGGACGCGAACTGAAACTGAGGCACGAGCTCAAGAAGCAAAACACAGGATAGTGACAGTGACTGGGGTCCCCCACTATTTATACCCACAGTAACCGAGAACCAACGGCTCGGATAAAAAACAATCCAACGGCCCGCAACCGCACTGACTGCACGTCTCCAGTGACCGAGACGTGACTGGCCGCACGTCTCCTGAGATCGAGACGTGATTGGCCGCACGTCTTTCTGAAACTGAAAAGCGCCAACGCACGACTCTTCGCATTAAGGGCGGCAGCGGCGCGTCTTTTCAAATTTGAAAAAATGCACGCTGACACGTCTCCTAGCAGCGCGCTTTTTTGAATTTTGAAATAAACGCGCGCCATCACGCCCGTCAGCGTTCATAGACAGATTAGCGTGTTTCCCGTCTTTTTTGGCGCTCGAGAAAACTTGGAAAAACCCTGACGAAACGCGCACTTCGCGCCACCAGTCAAACCAGTTCGAAGTATGGGACAAATTCACCTGCCACCTCACAAACTCCCCGCGCCAGGCCAAGTCCCTTAGCGCGAGGAGTGGGGGGCAAATGATGAAGGAAGATTTGGCCCGACCTCGTAAAGGCAACAACTCGGCACAACAGCGCGCCCAAGGCGCGAGCACCGAAAGGAGGAACTAGTAGTTCGAACTCCCTACTAGGAGCCCGAACTCCCTACAAGGAGCCCAAACTCTCCCTTAGGCCCCAAGCCTCACACAAGGCAACGACCCGAACTGGCCTGCCCAATGGCAGTTCGGGACACTCCTCTATTCGAACTCAAGACTTCACCTCACTCGCCACTCCAGCACTTCGCCTCTAGGACGCCGAATTGAACAAACGTACCTAACACCGAGGAGGTTCGTATCCAAGGGCGGCACACCTGACTGACTTGGGATCTGACGCTTGACAACCGTACTTCAACGGCCACCTGCCACCGCCACCTGCCACCGCCACCTGCCACCGCCATCGCCAGTTGCAGAGACGGCTCCGACAAAGAGAGCAGTGACGGTTCTGTCCAGCAGTGGTGATGACACCCGAACTGGCAGGAGCACAGAGATAATCATACCCGACCTGACAGAAGCTTAGGAGTGAGTGCGCGAGGTGGTTATAAAAGGCTCCCTACCCCCCAAGAACAAGGTATGTGAACATTGCGCCATCTGGTTTTATCTTGCCTTTGAGAGAATACTAACTTGAGCTTCGGAGTGATCTCGCCGGGTTCCTCCCCGGAGATTCCCCACTTTCTTCTTCCTTTCAGGCCCCTTCTGTTGCTCTAGTCAGAGGCAAGGTCGTTGACAGATAGGACCGACCGGATTGCACTCCATCACTTAGCATCATCATCATCATGTTTCCACTCTATAGCCTGATAATGATCCAATTCTTTCCATACGGAAGTAAGGGCTGAATAATAGGTAGACAAACTACGATTTTCCTGTTTACAGGTTGAGGATTCAGCTTGCAACTGGTAAACCTTGGCATAATGCCTTTGCTCAGAATAGGTGGTTTTGGCCTGTTCCCAAATCTCACTAGTGGTGTTTGCCCACATAAGTTCTTCTTCACATCAGGTTCCATGGCTGCAAGGAGCCAAGACATCACCATACTGTTTTCTTGGTCCCACCTATCATGTTCAGCTGTCTCACTCTTGGGTTCTTTCACCCTTCCTTTTATGTAACCAGCTTTTCCCCTTGCTGTTACATAAAGTTTTACACTTTTAGCCCACTCCAGGTAGTTTAGACAATTTAAAGGGGTAATGGGCATGGGAAACATCATGTTTTCACTTCCCATACCAGTTGTGCTGCGGGTTGGTGTAACCCCCAATGAAGTTGAATCATAGTTTGCCATAGAGTACTGCTGAATCAGACCAAATCCCGCACAACTACACAACAGCCACAATCAGAATACCAACCCCCAAGAAATTTACTTCTGGAATGTGGAAAAAACAAAAAACTGCTGAAATCAACTAAGTGATGGTTCAGCCATTAAAACAGCCCAGTAATCAGTCCAGCACCAGCCGTTAGAATAGTATACTAGCAGTTCGACTACAGCACATGCAATCTAACAGTCCAGCATCTAAACGAAGGTATAAAACCAAAAAAGTAAGGCCTTCACACCATTGGCCATAGAAAAACATAAGAACACATACCCTGTCCAGCACTGAAGGTGCCAACCCAGAAATTAACTTCACAGCATCGAACAGATAAGGAAGGGAGTCTTTTCTGTATCGCCCTTCTTCTGCTAGGGTCTCCTTGATGTTACGACCAAGGAAGAACCCAAAGGAAGAGCTGCAAGTGGCCTGCTAGGGTTTCTCTGTCTTCCACGTCCAAGAAATCAAAGAAGAAAGAGGACGAAGCAGGTTCAGATGGGAGAAACAGATTTTTTTAGCCCAGAACCTTGCTCTGATACCATGTAATCATTCATGGAGAGAGAGAGACGAGAGAGAGAAAGAGAAGAGAAGAGAAGAGGGAAAAGAGAAGAGGAAGATATGATTGAGAGACAAAAAACTATTCTGGCTGCCGCCAGTTTAGTTATTTATATTAACTTAATATAAAAGGAATAGGAGATTACAAGTATGCCCTTGGTGGCACTCCCTAGTAACAAACTAATAAGAAAGAAAGAAACTAACTGGCTGACAGCACACTAAGAGCAACTGTAAAATAACAATTAAATAATCCTCACAACAATTGTTATTTGGGCCCAATTGTTTTTTTTTCTACTTTACACACACACACACACAAATTATAATACCCACATATCACAGGGACATGGAATTGGCAGTGCAAATTGAAAAGTGTCTGATATGGCATAATGGGAGTCTTCACCTTTTTCGCATAAGGTGACATATTTCCCTTTTTTTTTTAATTTTCTTCCTTTCCTTCATAGTAAAGGATAGCCATTAGAATGAGTACAATGGTGATAAGATATCACTGAGAATAGAGATGAAATAAAATTCATCAACCCCACCCAATGCAACCTTTCAAACCACTGCATAAAAGGATGAAGCAAACTTATAAATTAGTTCCCAATGGATTGGTTTGCAACTTGCTAGGTCTTCTGTTCTAGAACTCTAGTTAATTGTGGTAGGAACAAATTGAAGGTATGATAAATATAATTCATCACATGCCAAATATAATTCATAAACAGTTTAGAATTTAAATATAATAAATGAAAATTTTTCTTAAAGAACTATAGAAAATCAAATGTAGTGAGGTATGACCTTATGATTCAAGGTATGAACCCTCAAAATTCAGCATTGAGGCCTTCATTTAAGGCCCCTTGCTCTAATAGTCTAATTGCTGGTCTCAGATTCTTTCTAAAACTGCAACTGCAAACCTTAAATATGTACGAAGAATGTTTCGATGTTGGTAAATAAATTTCGTATGTAACAACTGCTGAAGTCCAATAACTTGGTTTTGTGTTGTAACAGGTGTGTCTTCCCTCCATTGTAGAGGAATTCCTCCGTCAGGCAAAAGCTGCTCACCTGTTCACTGTGTCAGAGACGTTTCTGTTTAACAACTTGCTAGAATCAGATTTGTCAAAGGCCTTTGGTGGGATGGAAAGGCTTGACATGTTCTTCCCATTTGATCCATGCTTATTAAAAAAATGTGACAGGTATGTTTTTTTTATTCCTATATAATGTTTTTATAAATGTTTATGTTCTGTTCAGCCGTGAAAATCACTCATTTGCTTTTATACTTTATACATACATAATTGCAAGTATTTCTGCATGCTCTTTCTGCTTATTTTTTAATGTCTTCTTAATTATTCCATTTCATGTGAAGATTTATCCGCCCAAGTTTTGTGTATTGGTCAATGGTTAAAACTACATATGATGATGGTGAAGACTGCAGCAGTGAAGAAGATATCAATGAATATTTTGATGGGAATGGAAAAAGCTACATGGAGAGTGGCATCACAAGGAGTTTGGATGAGCATGATCTCGATCTTGATGAATTTGAGTACCAATTGAATAAAATGTCAATTACTCCCAGGAATTCCTTGAAAAATGGGTTGATTTTTAAATTGGAGAACCCTTTTAGAATGCCTGCCAGAATCAGACCTTCCACTAGTCCCGAGTCCTTGTGATACGCGAGTTGTATTTCCCTTGCTGCATCCTCGATATGGAAAGGAGGTTGGGTGGGAGGGTTTCCAAAGCTGCTCTCATGCAAGGTTTATATTCTTACCCATGTTATGTGATTCCTGGTTTATTCGAACTCCAGGTTGTCATTGCGAAGCGTCATGCAAATGACTCTTAAGTCTGAATCTGAATCTGTGTACACCAAGCGTTCGGGAGCTGATGTAGTTCAAAACTTGAGATTAGGTCATTTCAGAGACTTCTGCATGCTGTGGCCTGTGGGTTGGTGAGTCGAAGACTTTCAAGGTTTGAAGTTTGAGATGTCCACATCCAGACTGAGCTGCGTCCGACAGTTGAGCACAAGAAAAATGGGTTTCTTTGAAACCTTTGGCTGTAACCCTGTAAATATAAAATGTGGAGAATGGTTAGAATGCTTTTATAAGTTGAAATGCTAAGAACAATATCAAATAGATGTACCGGATGCTTACATGTGATTGAATTCTATTTTACGGTCGTTTATTGGCTGTCTGTGATCTTCTGTTGTTTTGTTTTGGTTATCAGTTTTTTCCCGCTTCAAAAGAGAATTTATTAACCTGTGACGCTGGCAATATTAATCCCAGCTCCATTTGACCCTTCCAACTAGACCTGGCAAAAAGTTGACCCAACCCGCGAACCCGATCCAACCCAACCCGAAAAAGCAGGGTTAGGGTCTCATATGTAGCTACTCAAATGCGAAAATGACCCGACTCGACCTGGAAAAAAACTGGGTTGGGTTGGGTCATGGGTCAATCCGCTGACCCGATTGTCAAGTCTAATTGGGATTATTTATGCATTGTTAGAAGTTTCCACTTTTTAATTTTTTCTATTTAGTCTTTACTTTTTATTGTTTACTCTTTAAATTGTTAAATATTCAAATTTTTTATTTTATATTTAGAATTTTAAGGTTAATTCTTTTAATTTTGACATTTTTCACGTAAATTTTCTTTATTTTTTAAAATTTCAATCATTTTTTGGGATGACTCAATTTGACCCATGGGTCAACCCTAACCCAAATATTTAAGGTTAGGGTCTAGCATTTGACAACCTGACCCGAAATCAATCCAAAGTAACTTGACCCAATCCGAACCCAACCCACCCAACCCAATTGCCTGGTATACTTCCAACCCATCCCACTTAATATTTTACACCCTTCCCAAATGGAACTTATAGGCTCAGTTTAGAAGGACTACAAATATAAATATGTATAGTGAAAACCTTGTATTTTGTATGTATTTGCATTTTACATATATTTGAACTCTTTCCAAAGTTGTCAAGAAAAGTAACATGAGCATTTGGATACCTATTTTTTATAAAAATTCCAAAAAATAAAAACACAGAAAAGCCCAAAAGCTTTCTGTGCTTTTGACTTTGTGCTTTCTGTTAATGCTCTACTTTGGGTTTCAAGTGATCACGTGAGGATTGCATGACACCCCCCTTTATCATTAATAAAAATAAAATAAATAAATAAATAGCTAATTCAATAAAACAAAAAAACCTAAATAAGTAGGGTAAAAGACTTAAATATGTCCTAAGTTATCATGAACTGACTTAAATATACCCTGAATTTTTGAAATAGACTTAAAAATGCCCTATGGGCTGACCATTGGACTTGAACGAGTTAAAATGAAAATGGGCAGGTGAGGTTGGATAGAGATGAAAGTTAGAGTTATGAAAATTTGAAAAATTATGAAAGGCAAAAAAGTCTTTTACCAAAATAAGTAATACCAAAAATGACAAATACTTAATAAATTATTTAATTTAACAGTAAGAATAATTAACAAACTAATAAAATGAATGAATAATTAGAAAATATATTAGAAAACTTATTAAATGTAAGAATTCGACTATGATTTGAGATGACAAGGCTAAGAATAGTTCTTATGATGGTGGGCTTAACTACTGGGCTAAATGTTTCAAAGTAATCAATGCCCTCTTGTTGATGAAACCCTTTGGCCACAAGACGGGCTTTATAACGGTCAATAGACCCATCAGCTTGTCTCTTGATCCTGTAAACCCATTTAGAACCCAACATATTCAAATGAGGTTGTCTAGGAGTTAAGGTCCAAGTCCCATTTCATAAAAGAGCATTAAATTCATCTTCCATTGCTTGGCGCCAATGGGCATGTTTGGCAGCCTCAGAATAACAAGTGGACTCAACTGAAGCATCAATAGGATGTTTAGATGCCAAATATACTTTGGGTTTTTGTATACCACTGTTGAGGCGTGTTTGCATATGATGTGTATTGAGTGGATTGATGGGAGGGCCAGAGGTGATATTTGCATGATTATCTAGTGAACTAGGGGGGTCAAACCCTCTAGAAATAAGGGGTATGACTGTAGTCGAGTGATCAGATTGAGGGGGTGTGTTGTGGGCCATAGCAGTATCCTGAATGTGGGCCTTCTCAGTTGTGGATGGAATAGTAGTGATTTTGTGAGCAGTGGGCTGAGAAGTAACAATTGAGGGCCCATCTAATAACACAAAAGAAGATTTAACAGGAGCTGCAGTTGGTTGCATAGAAGCAAATGGAAATGATTCTTCAGCAAACACTACATGGCGAGAGATATAAAGGCGCCCAGTGGCCATGGTGTTGGAGGCTATAGCTCAAGAATACACATGGTATAGATCTGAAGTCTAGCTTGTCCTTGTTATATGGCTGCATGCATGGAAAGAGTAGAAAACCTTATGTGCTGATTTCGGCCAAGCTTCTTGTGAAAGGAAGAGGAGAAAATTGGGGATTTCAGCAATAGACAGAGGAAAGGGAAGAAAAGAGAAGAAGGTCAACTAAGATAGTGATGATTAACCCTAGCCGCCAGCCCCTCATTCTATTTATAATTAACTTAAATATGTGATATTACAAAGATGCCCCTAGTAGGGCGGCAACTCAACTAAGTACTTACAATTCCTTTAAAAATAAAAGACTAATGGGCCCAAGGCCCAACAACTTCTTAAATTAAAAGAAAACAAACTAAACATAAATCGGCCCAACATAAATCAGCCCACTCAACAATCCCCCTCAAGTTGGGAATAGATGTCACACATTCCCAACTTGCGTAGATCATGTTCCAGCTTATTCTTCGCAACACCTTTTGTGAGAACATTAGCAAGCTGCAGATAAGAAGGAATGTATGGAAGACAAATTTCTCCAGAAGTTACCCATTCTCTGATAAAATGTCTATCTACTTCAATGTGCTTAGTACGGTCATGTTGGACTGGATTATGGGCAATATTGATTGCTGCCTGGTTATCGCAGTATAGCATCATAGGTTCCTCTGCCTGTACACCGATTTTTCTAACAGAGAACAGATCTAGAGAAGTTCTGAAACTCCATGTGCCATGGCCCTATATTCCGCTTCTGCACTTGATCTTGCCATAACTGTTTGTTTTTTACTCTTTCATGATACTAGGTTACCCCCAACCAGGGTGCACACTCCTGAAGTTGATCTTCTGTCATCAAGGCATCCTGCCCAATCCGCATCTGTATAGGTCTCTAGCTTTAGTTGTCCATGATCAGTAAACAATATGCCTCTGCCTGGATGTCCCTTCAAATATGCAAGGATCCTGTCAATTGCCTTCCAGTGATGATCTCGTGGAGCATGCATGTATTGGCTCACTACACTTACTGCATAGGAGATGTCCAGTCTTGTCATACACAAGTATAGTAGCCGACCCACAAGTCTTTGGTATCTCCCAAGGTCCTTCACTGGTTCACCTTTTGATGCACTGATTCTATGGTTCTGATCAATGGGGGTGTTAGCAGCCTTTGTTCCAAGTTTCCCTGTCTCTTGGAGAAGGTCCAAGACATACTTCCTTTGAGAGATAAAAATTCCATGTTTCGATCTTGCAACTTCAATGCCTAAGAAGTATCTTAGTTCTCCAAGATCCTTAATCTCAAATTCCTTATGCAGGTTCCTCTTCAAATTATCAATCTCACTCAGATCATTCCCAGTGACAACAATGTTATCCACATAAACAATTAGGATTGACACCAAAGATCCCCTACACTTTACAAACAAGGTGTGATCAGATTGAGTTTGAGTGTAGAAAAAAACAATCAGGGCCTTTCTGAATCTGTCAAACCATGCTCTGGGAGATTGTTTCAAGCCATATAGTGACTTTTCAGCTTGCACACCTTTCCCTTTTCAGCATTATCATAGAAACCAACTAGAAGATCCATATACACATCTTCTTGCAAGTCCTCATTTAAGAACGCATTCTTTACATCCAGTTGAAACAAGGGCCAAGAGTATGAGGCAGCAAGGGAAAGGAGTATCTGAACAGAGGTCATCTTTGCAACTGGCACAAATGTCTCTAGATAATCAATGCCATAGGTCTGTGTGTATCCTTTTGCAATAAGTCTTGCCTTGTACCTCTCTATACTTCCATCTGCCTTATACTTTATTGTGTAAACTCATCTGCATCCAACTGTCTCCTTGCCATCTGGTAGGTCCACAATCTCCCATGTCTAATTCTTCCTGCATAGTTGTCTTCACTCAGGTTTGGAGAGAGCATCACTAACACCCTTGGGTATAGACACTGAATCAAGAGGAGAGAAAAGCACGATAGGAAGGAGAAAGTCCACTATAGGATAAGTACTGTGAGATACAATGGGCAGTGCACTTTCTCTTCCCTTTTCTAAGAGCAATAGGGAGATCAAGGTTATCTGTAACAGTGTCAGTAGGATCAATGGGAACTGAAATAGTGGGATCAAGAGGAATACCTGAATCCGTATCAGTCGAATCTGGAGTCTCCAAGGGATTGATAGGAAGTGGTGTGAGTTCTGCTGTAGTAGAATCAATCGCCTTATGAAGTCTCTGCCGTGAGTAATGCTGTGAGATGGAACGCAAAGGAAGTGGCAAGGTGGGTGACATTGGGTGGTGGTCAAGCATAGGAGTAGACACAGGAACTGGAACTGGGAGAGGGATAGACTGTTGACTTACTTCCCCAAAACACTCCCCTTGAGAAGGATCCTTTGAGAAGAAGTACGTAGATTAAAAAAAGGTAACATCCATAGTAACATACCGGTTCCCAGAGACTGGACCATAGCAACAGTACCCTTTCTGATTCTCTGCATATCCAAGGAAAACACATTTATTTGCCTTGGGATCAAGCTTCGAATAGTGAGGACCAAGAATATGTGCAAAGCAGACACATCCAAATACCCTTAGAGGAATATGAAACATCTCCCCCTGAGGAAAAATAAGGCTGAATGGGGTCCTGAATCCGAGTACACGAGAGGGCACTCTGTTAATCAAATATACTACCGTGAGAATTGCATCACCCCAAAAACGAACCGGAACTGTGGCTGTGATCATCATGCTTCTTGCCGTCTCAACGATGTGTCTGTTCTTCATCTCTGCAACACCATTCTGCTGTGGACTATAGGTGCAACTGCTCTGATGGACAACACCATACTCCAAAAGATATGAGGCAAGATGTCTCTCAAAATATTCCCTAGCATTGTCAGATCTGAACATCTTTATTCTTGTCCCAAACTATGTTAATATCATCTAGTGGAATTGCCTCACCAAGGATGGTACTTCATCGCGTGATTTCATCAGGTAAATCCAGGAATATCGAGAGAAATCATCCATAAACAGGAGAAAATAGCGATAGCCACCCATAGAGGGAACATGATAAGGGCCCCACACATCCGAATGAATAACATCAAAGGGAGAAGAACATCTTTTATTACTAGGTTTAAAAGAGTGTCTACAATGCTTTCCAAGTTCACAACCCTCACACTTCAAACTTGACAGACTCACAAACTCAAACAATTTTGGAAACAAACAACTCAAAGAAGAAAAGGATAAATGACCCAGACGGTTGTGCCAAAGCATAATCTGACCCATAGATTTTGACTCATTATCTTTGCAAACATGATGGCTTTGGTGAAGAGGGAGAGCATCCAGGAGGTAGATTCCATTCACTTCACGACCACTCCCAATTGTCCTCTTTGAATCCAGATCCTGCAAAATACAGCGTCCAGAAGAAAAAATCACTGAGCAGTTCAGATTCTTAGTCAAACTACTAACAGATTACAAATTAGTGCTCAATCTAGAAACATGGAGGACAGAGGGTAAGCAAATAGAATCATTAATCTTGACAGATCCCTTCCCAGCAATAGAAACATGGGATCCGTCAGCTGTGGAGACCTTATCTCTGCCAGAACAGAGTTGATAAGAGGAGAAAATAGTGGAGCAATGGATCATATGTTCTGAGGTTCCAAAGTCTATAATCCAAGGAGATTTCTCCTTACCTGAAGTAGAAACATAGTTTGCAGTGACATGTGAACTACCTGTGTGGGCAAAGGAGGTAGAGTGAGCTCCACCTGTGCTACTTGTACCTTGTTTTCCGCTTACGGCTGAACTGGAACTAGCTGTATCCCTCTGATTCAGAAGTAACCCAAACCTCTCAAGCTCGGCCCTTATTGCAGCAGCTGCAACGGACTCCAAAGCAGTTGTAGTAGGGGGGCCGGAGTATCACCGGTAACTGCCATGTGTGCATTTCCTTTCTTATTCTTCAATCTGGTCGGTACAAGATGTGGGTGAAGCTTCCAACAAGTGTCTCTTGTATGCTTAGACTTCTTACAGTAGTCACAGACCAAGTCCCTTTTGTCTTTCCTTTTGTTTTCTTTGCCATTCTGTTTAGATTTCACAGCACTTATCATAACAGACTGATCAGAACTGAGAGTTTTCATCAATACATCCCTCCTGCACTCCTCTCCTGACACAAAGGCATATGCTTGGGAGAGAGTGACATTGTCCTTGGAAAGAAGATGCTGTCGTGCAATGTCATACTCAGGGTTAAGGCCAGCAATGAATTCGAACACCCTATACTTCTCTAAATGTCTTTGATAGGTAGCTGCATCCATGGTGGTTTCCCAAGCAAAGGTTTATAGATGGTCGATCTCCTGCCACAGGGTCTTAAGGACTGAAAAATAGGCTGCAACAGATCTATCTCCCTGCCTTGTGGCAATAATTTGATTTCTTAGTTGATAAGCCCTAGCAACATTCTCCCTCTGTGAATAGGTTTCTGCAACCCCATCCCATATCTCCTTAGCAGTGTTTGCCCATAAAAAGTTTTTACTTATATGTGGCAACATAGAATTACACAACCATGTCATTACCATATAATTTTTCTGCACCCACCGGGAGTTGCCAGTTTCGGGTTTTACCTCTTCACCAGTAATATTACCCCAATTTTCCACGAGCCTCAATGGCTATCTTTGCAGATTGGGACCATTCCAAGTAGTTTGTACCATCCAACCTAACTCCGAAGGGGTCTCCAACACCTCCTCCCACTGGTCCCATTTCATTCCCGGGCTTATATTCAACTCTGTGTCCCTCCATGTGTCTCAAAGAGGTACAAAAAACAACCAAAAAATTCAACAAGAACAAACAGAATACCTTTTGGAACCAATGACACTCTTTTGGTGTCCTGGACTTTCTTTCCATGAAAGATTCCTTTTCGGTGGGATGGAAGAAGAGAGAGAAGAAGCAACCACCCTCTCTAGAAGCCTCCAAAACACATGGAAATTGAATCGCCCCTTACAAAAAACCTAGAGGAACCCTAAAAAATTAGGGCGCCACTACCTAGGTCAAAATTGAAGAGTCCAACAAAATCAGGACTCTTCCCCTTTCTCCAGTTTTTCCTGATTCTGATGAGAAACCCTAGACCAGCTACAGGGCATACAGATCCATCAAGAAAATCCAAAAACTGGGCTTACCTGAGAGCTTCGATCAACCTCTTAAATCTCCATGCAGTTGGCCGATCTAGAGCTGCAGGAATGAATCTCTTCAAGAACCTTCAACCTGCTCTGATACCAAGTAAAAAACCTTATGTGCTGATTTCGACCAAGCTTCTTGTGAAAGGAAGAGGAGAAAGTTGGAGATTTCAGCAATAGACAGAGGAAAGGGAAGAAAAGAGTAGGAGGTCGACTAGGATAGTGATGATTAACCCTAGCCGCCAGCCCCACATTCTATTTATAATTAACTTAAATATGGGATTTTACAAAGATGCCCCTAGTAGGGCGGCAACTCAACTAAGTACTTACAATTCCTTTAAAAATAAAAGACTAATGGGCCCAAGGCCCAAAAACTTCTTAAATTAAAAGAAAACAAACTAAACATAAATCAGCCCACTCAACAGGAAGCATAGATGCCCAAAAATTTTTAAGAAAGAATAATTTGGCTTTTTGTGAAATAAACATTCAAGAGGGGATGTACCATTTACTGCAACACTAGGTAGCTGATTCATCATATAAACAATAGTTTGAGAGGCATCAAGCCAAAAATGTTTGGGCATGGATGCCGTGGCAAGTAAGGTCAATGATATAGCTTCAATTTGTCGATGCTTATGCTTAGCTCTACTGTTTTGCTCTTGTGTATGGGGATAGACAAATTGATGAGCAATGCCTTCAGATTGAAGAAATTCATGAAGCTTAACAAACTCCCCACCCATATCAGATTGAATGGCCTTAATTTTTGTGTCAAGATAATTCTCAACAAGGTGCTTAAAGTTAATGAATATAGAGAGGGCATCAGATTTGTGAGACATAGGATATAGCCAACAATAATGGCTGAAACCATCAACAAATAGAATATAATATCTATAGCCATGAGGAGAAGCTACCGGGGCAGGCCCCCAAACATCTATGAAAACAACCTCTAATGGTGAACGCATTGTAGTAGAATCAAAATAAAATGGTAGTTTTTGACTTCTGCCCATTTGGCAAGCACCACAAAATTCTAACTTATTATGAGAACCTATTGGTAAACAAAATCTATTAATAATAGAACGAACCACCTTAGGTGTTGGATGGCCCAATCTTCTATGCCAAACATCAATATTTGTGCGCTCTCCAACATCTGCAAATGGTGTATGTGTATCCACGTTATGTGAATTGGAGAGCTTGTAAATGCCGCCTTCATTTACCCTTTGAAGAAGAACTTTCTTGGTGAGAAGATCCTTCACATAAAAGACATTAGGATGAAATTCAAAATAGACATTATTGTCTGTTGAAAATTGACCAACTGATAATAAATTTTTGGTAATATGAGGAACATGCAGAATATTTCTCAAATGCAAATTTTGATCTAAAAAAGGAATAATAGAAGAACCAATATGTTTTATAGGCAAACCGGATCCATTGCCTATACGAAGTTGATCGGGCCAGTGTATTCTGAATGCACATTCAAATTGGAAAGATCAACCGTAAGGTGGTTCGTTGCACCTGAATCAGGGTACCAAGCTTCACCATGTGATGAGTCAGTAGATACATGAAAGGCTTGCTTCTATTGTTTAAAATTTTCTCTTTCAAAGTTCTTGTCAAACCTGTATTTGCACTTAAAAGGTAGAGTGATTCTTACCCCAACAAATCTGACACTTGTATTGAGGTTTAGAAGTTGAGGGTAAGATTTGTTGCCCTTAGAAAAATTATGAGAATCATTTATGTTGTTGAAATTAGCATTACCCCTAACAGCCATATTAGCAACTGGGTAATTTGAATCAAGAGAACCATGGGAGCCTTTGAGTTGACCCAATTGAATTTCTTGATTAAGTAACATACCTTTGATGTCCTCCACTGTGTAGGCATCAACTCGTGTAGTGACAGCAGTAATAAATGATTCATATTCTGAACTGAGCCCACTAAGAATAGTGAGAATATAATCTGTGTCAGAGAGAGGCTCACCTGCTGCAGTAAGATTATCTGTGAGATTCTTTCCTTTTTGAAGATATTGAGGAACGGAGAGAGCCCCTTTCTTCAAACTATGCAATTCAAAATGAAGTTGCATGACCCGAACTCTTGATTTTGAAGCATACAACTGCTCCAAGATTATCCGTATAGATCGGGAGGAGGTGCACCCAATAACATGTGCAAGTATCAGTTTAGTAAGTATCATAAGCAACCAACCCATTAATAGTTGGTCTTGCTACACCCAATCTCGATAGGTCGAGCTTACGATGACTTGTGTCAGTGTGGTTGCCTTGCTTGGGTGGGCATTTTTCTGTGCCTTCAACGAAACCTAATAGATGGTTTCCTCTCAAAACTGGAAGAATGGATAACTTCCAAAGCAAATAATTGGTTCCATGTAGACGAACAGTAAAGGTGTTTGGAAGATTTAGTATCCTTCCGCTTTGGCTAATAGTTTGACTCTCATATGACATGGATTGGGTAATGGATGGAGTTGACATGGTGTTTTGACGTAGGTCTGATATAGCTCTGATATCATAAAATAGTTGAGGGTTGAGAGAAAAGTTCACACTCCGGCTTACGCCTGGTGGGTGTGTTTATATAGATTTCAATTGAATACATCCTATGTACATGTGGAAGAAATATACAAATAGACGAGTCCTAATAGAAGTCTAATAGTACAAAAAATAAAATATGGAGGATAACATAGATAAGCCCAAGATAAACCTGAAAACGCAATTTTTGAGCTTCCGTTGAGAGTCTAATCCTTATCAGTTGCCACCCAGCAAATGACCCATTGAATCCAAATGGGTATACAAAATCAAATTTCATGTTGATGGGTCCATCGAAGGATACAAGGCTCTTCTTGTAGCCAAGGGGTATACCCTAGTAGAGGGCCTTGATTATCATGACACCTACACCCCACTAAACATACAACAATTCGCTGCCTTCTTGCAGTTGTCGTAGTTAAGGGATGGTTGTTACACCAACTTGACATAAACAATGCCTTTCTTAATAGCGATCTCCATGAAGATTCCTTAAGATTTTGACAAAACAACACCAAACTTGGTATGCCGACTCTACAAATCTCTTTATGGACTCAAGCAAGCTTGAAGAATGTGGTTTGAAAAATTTTCCATTGCACTCAAACAATATGGCTTCACCCAATCTACCGCTGATTACTCTGTATTCTATTATCAGCAATTTAATGCCTATATTGCAGTACTTATGTTTTTGTTTCCACATAAAAAATCTTGGAGTTCTCACCTACTTCTTGGGGATTGAAGTCAATCGCTCTGCATTTGGCATCTTCTTATGTCAACACAAATATGTTATGGATCTTCTACAAGATAAAAGCATGGTTGAGTACCACCCTAGCCCTACACCTATGGAGCAACAATGTCAGTTTCATGATTCCTCTAGTCCTCTCTTGGAAGACCCTACTCAATACCGAAGACTTGTGGGCCACCTTGTATACCTCACTGTTACAAGGCCAAAACTCAACTACTTTATTCACATCCTAAGCCAACACTTACAAAAGCCCACTCAAGAACATATTGATGTTGCCTTATGAGTATTACGTTATCTTAAAGCAACACCAACCCATGGCATTTTCCTCTCCTCTACAGTTGGGTTAGCTATTAAAGCCTTCTATTACTCAAATTGGGCCACGTGTCCTTTAACTAGGAGGTCCACAACAAGTTATGTTAAATTGTTAGGTGATTCCCCACTCTCCTAGAAGACCAAGAAGCAAAATATAGTTTCTAGGTCCTCTACTAAAGCAGAATACCGTGCAATGGTAGTTGCAACTATAGAGATAATATGGTTGAAGCATATACTAACTAATCTCACCATCTCAGTGACTACTCTAATGCATCTATATTGTGACAACCAAGTGGCCTTACACATAGCCAACAATCCAGCTCATCACGATTATACCAAACACATGGAGATAGACCGCCATTTCATTCATGAACATTTTGCCAAGAAAGAGATTGCTATTCATCATCTTCCCAGTAGAGAACAACCTATTGATCTTCTCACAAAAGCTCTGGGCATTGATCAATTCTCTTCCTTAACTCGCAAGTTGGGCATTTGCATCATCCTTGCTCCAACTTGAGGGGGGTAATAACAAAATTAGTTAATTTATTGTAATTAGTTTGTTGCGATTCACGTGGTACAACTCACCACATCATCTCATATGTATTTTGTTCATTTTCACTATTGTCTAATATTTTTCATGGTACCAGAGTGGGAAAAACTCAGCCACCACTATTGCTAAGATCAAGATTGTCATCTCTTATCAACGATCACTACGACTTTAGGAGAAGTCACCGGCGATCAAAACAGAGTAGACATGGAGACGGATCCAAATTCTCCCTATTACTTACATCCATCTGATAATTCGGGTGCTATACTCATGTCGTCTCCTTTCAATGTCGATAATTACACAACTTGGCACAGAGCAATGTTGAATGCTCTATGGGCCAAGAACAAATTCGGTTTTGTAGATGGATCAATTGAAAAGCAGACTCAAGAAAACCAATGGAGCAACGAGCCTGAAAACACTGTGAGTCTATTGTAATCTCATTGATCTACAATTCTCTAACGAGCGATCTGCACGATAGTGTGGCCTACATCGATAGTGCAAGGGACATATGGAAAGATCTTGAAGACATGTATTCTCAAAGCAATGCTCCTCGAATCTTTCACCTAAAGAGGTAATTGAGCTCTCTCAAACAGGACAATCTTTCAATTACTATGTACTTCACAAAAATGAAGAGCCTATGGGACGAGCTTGTTGTCTATGTCAGTATTCCCGCTTTCACCTATGGCCTGTGTACGTGTGAATCTTCGAAAGAGTTCCTCCTTGAGCGAGAATGCGAGCGAGTATATCAGTTCCTTACGGGACTCGGTGACAAATCCAGTAATGTCTGATCCAACATTTTGGGAATGGAACCATTACCAAACCCAAGGAAAGTCTATGCTTTAGTACTCCAAGATGAAAGACACCAAACACTATCCGATGGACGATCTCCAACATCTGATGCATCGACATTTCAAGTAACCAATTCACAGAAACTAAATACAAAGAACTCTAAAGACTGGTCGCAATACTATTACAACCATTGCAAGAAAACTAGTCACACTAAAGACTGGTGCTATGAGTTGGTTGGTTATCCTCCAAATTGTGATAGCAAAGGGAAATCTTGATCACTAACAGATCAAGATCATGGATTGGACAGATCAAATGGGAGGCTGCCATCCAAAATGTAAGTGTTGCAGTGGATCTCCGATTGTTGGATTAACAAGGGAACAATACTAGTAGTTCATTTCTCTACTCAACAACTTTAGTACATTGGCATCTGCCAATTTTGCTAGTAAGTCATCCACTCCACCTACTTGGGTCATTGATTCAGAAGTATGGATTCTGGATAGTGGAGCCTCTGATCACATGGCTCCCACATCCAGGACTTTGAATCCTGTGATTAAACCTGTTCAACTCCCCAATGGATAAACAATGGCGGTTTCCTCCCAAGGGGATGTCACCTTAACTCCTGATCTGCCCTTACACAATGTTTTGTTCATACCAAATTTTCGATGCAACCTTATATCTGTCAGCAAACTCACATCTAATTACTAGGGGTGAGCATAATTCGGTTAAAACCGAATAACCGAACCAAAAATTTCAGTTTTGGATTTTTTGGTTCGGTTTTTCCGATTTTTGGTTAAATCGGTTTGACTATTTCGGTTTTTGGTCATTTCGGTTTTTGGAATTAGAATTTTGGTTAATCGAATTAACCAAACTTTTTATTATTATATATAATATATAATATATAATTGTAATATATAATATGCAATATGTAATATATAATATATTTATATATTAATATATAATATACTGAAATTTGATTTATTTTATAATATATAATATACAATATACAATATATAATATATATTATAATATATATAATAAAGTATATATAATTAAAATTTGGTTTTAATCAAAATAACCGAAAATTTCAGTTTCGGTTATTTCAGTTTTTCTAAATTTCGATTTTGATTCGGTTTTTAAAATTTCGATTTATTCGGTTCGATTTTTAACCGAATAAACCGAATGCTTACCCCTACTAATTACAACTGCATTGTGTTGTTCTTCCCCACCTTTTGTATTTTATAGGACCTAACAACCAAGAGGCCAATTGGAGTGGGTCAAAGGCGTGATGGTCTCTACTACTTAACTATTTCATCTCCCATCATAGCCCTACATTCCACCAGTCATACCACCACACCTACAAGCATTTGGCACCATCAGTTGGGCCATGCTTCCTTCAATAGTATCTCAAAAATAAAAGATTTGCCGATGGTTGTACCCAATAAAATAGATTGTTGTGATGGTTGTACACAATAACAAGTTGGTTTACTTGTTAAAATGTAAATCTGATTCTTGTTCACACTATTATGCTTTGTAATATGGTGAACACTCAATTTGGTCTTCAAATAAAAGGGATCGGATCTGATAATGGTAGCGAGTTTGTTTATGGACCCTTAAAGCAGTAGTTTGTGTGATCATGGCATTATTCACCAACGATCTTGCGTCGACACCCCACAACAAAATGGAATTGTCAAACGCAAGCATCGTCATCTACTAGAAGTGGCAAGAGCCTTAAGGTTCCATGCTGGTCTTCCCATCAAGATCATCAATTATTTACCTAGTCCAGTTCTATCAGGGCAAAGCCCATATGAATTTCTCTTTGGAAAAAGGTCATCTTATGACCACCTCAGAGTTTTTGGATGTCTGTTACTCTCACACTATACAGTGAACTCATGACAACTATTCAGTTCGCTCCAGTCGTTGTATCTTCATCGGCTATTATAGAACCACTGAGGAGATACACAAGACAAGGGTAGTTCTACCCCAAGAATCAAAGAAACAAATCTCCCTAAGACGCTTTAGGACAACGCTTGAACCGACAGAACCCATTGAAGGAGTATTATGAGCAAGCCAATCTGCTACCTAATTTGCCTCACGAAATGCATACTGGAAACTAAATCTTGAACTGAAAACGGATGAGCAGATGAGACACTCACTGATGATGCTTTCCAATCTCCACGAGGGCTTCATCTTTTCTTTGAGACAACTGATCACAAGCTTTGAGTCGTCTTCAATTATGGAAAGAGAGTCCTTAAAATTCCACTCTTTTAAAGCTTCATTGGGCACAATTGAGAAACAATTTTTAATTTCATTCCAATAAGAAAAAGCTTTATCAACAATAATTTGGACCTGAAAAGATTTATTACCAAAACATTTGTCATTTCTATTCTTCCAAACAAACCAAAGCAAAATTGCAAGCTTTTCCTTAACAAACCGATCATTATTATTAATTCAACTATTCAAGACTTTGGACCACCAGTTGTTAATCGAGGTATCAGTGCTCCCTGGGGTTGGTAGAAAGGAATCTACACTAAGCCATATTTGCTTAGTATTAGAATAATTAATAAATAAATGATCTGAGTTCTCTACCACTCCACAAAACGCGCAATTAATAGAAAAAGGAACACGGGGGGAATTTAAGCTTTTAAGGAAGTCTTTTGAACATCAACAAAATTGCCACTTTCTCTATTACAAAGACACCCTTTATTATATGCTGGTTTAATTGATAACTTACCATCCGGAGTGAACTTCCAAACAATCCTATCCCCTGAATTGTTAGAGGGGATTAAAATTGATTTTACACAACGCCAAACATTATTCAGAACTAAAGACCTAATAAGGTCTTCCTTCCAAATGTTTCTTTCATGGTCAACAACACTCGTACTTGTAAATCAATAGTGGAGACTGCCTCTAGATTCACAACATTTAAAATAAGAAACCTACCTACCCAAGAATCTTAGGCTCAACATCCCTAAAGTTCATTCTATTTAAATACTTGAAACTGACCATCTTCACCCACAAATTCACCTTATTTACCCATTTCAAAATTTTCAAACCCATACCCCCAGAGTTTTGGCCATACACATTCTCTTCTAGTTTACACGACCATATAAAGCTCCTTTGAGCTTTTTCCATATCACTTATGACATTATTGGGGATTTTGAAAGACTACATCATAAATTGGGGACCATTGATGCTGCAGAATTGATAGGAGTTAATTTCCCCACAAGAGAAAGAGATTTTTTTTTTCCACCCAACTAGTATACTCTTCATTTTTTCACTGAGAGATTTAAACACTTTATTAGACACTCGCCCATCAATTATAGGGGCTCCAAGATAACTTTTGATTTTTTCTCCAATTGGATTTTAAGAATTTTAGACATTATTTTTTGGAGTCTAATAGGAATATATATGGAAAAAAAGAGTAGATTTGAGTAATTTGGCAATTGGCTAGAAGCTAAAGCAAATTTATCAATAATATTTTTAATTCTAAGGCAGGCATTAATAGATATTTTAGCAAAAATAAAACAACCGTCTACAAATTGCAAGACAGGGATGGTGGGGCCACCTCTAAAAGCCTTGCAACCAATAAGCATGTCACCATTACTGGCTTCCTTTTTCATGCAACTAGTGAGTGCCTCAGCATACAGGACAAAAATATATGGGGAGAGAAGATTCCCTTACATGATCCCCTACTGACTCACCACCTTTGTGGGGGACCCATCAATAAGAATCTGGTAAGAAGCATTCTTTTATGTATTCCATAATCCATTTGTTGTGAAAATCAAATTTCTCTAATACTTTTCAATAAAATCTCATTTCAATCTATCATAGGACTTCTCTATATTAATTTTGCAAGTCATGATTCTAGATGTCTATTTTTCTTTATTATAGCATACATCTCATGAGCAATGAGAATATTGTCTAAAATTTGTCTATTTGGAACAAAAGCACTTTAATATGAAAAGATGATATCATCCAATTTGACCCCTTTTTTTTTGTTTTTTTGTAATTGACCCAAAAATATTAGACCATTGATACACCACTGGGCCATGTCAATTTGAGCCACATGGACCAAACATAAGGCCATGGCATGGCTCAGCATGCACACAGGTACCAAGGCTGGCCACTAGACAACTACCTGCAACCATGTTAATGCCAACCAGGGATGAAAATGTAATAAAGTAGGTGCTTGGCTCCTCCAAAACAGGAAAATTCCATTAAAAGCCCCTCCAAAAATAAGATAACATAGATCTCTAAGCCCTCCCATCCTATTTCTCTAACATTCTCCCACATTCTCAGAAATTCTCTCAACAGGTCTATTTGTTGACCCCCAACATCTAAAGTTTTTCCATCCGTAAGTGTCCTGGTCAACCCCCCTGTTTAGGAGTGTGTACCACCAACACCTTAGCGTCTACATAGTTATTGAATCTTTCTAAGAATAGCTCATCACCAAGTCCTGTGCATTGCCGCCGTGTTCCGCCCCATCCAACCTCACCAAGTCCTGTTATGCTACCTAATGATCCAACATCATTCTTATTCCATCCCTTGGCTTATGTTACCACAACTATTGCTTGACTCGCATTACCATTCTAACAGCCATTAGGGGTGTTCATTATCTGGTCCAGACCGCCATATGGATCTCAACCAAACTTTTTAATTATTACATCATAGATCAGACCGCCATAAAAATATTTTAATTTTTAAAAAATTTATTGTTTAATTATAAATTAACATCATTGGTGCCATGGCTCTAATGCGTAACAAGCTCCACTAGTCTTGGAATCAATTTCTTGTACATGTTTGACCAAAAAACTTACAACTGCCTTCATCTTGTTTGGTACCAGACATACAATACTGGATAGAAACAAAATTTATAAAAATAAAATATTAATAATGTAAATTATTTTAGTAATTAAAAACAGTCTTTTTTTGGAAACATTGCTGATGTGTGGGTTGGAAGCACCGTTATTTAAGAAAATAATGTCTTTTATTTTTGGAAACATTGCTGCCAGGTAAGACATTTCCTGGAGCAACAGCAATGTTTTCTATTTGGTACTAATACTCCAGGATGCCAAATTCGGCATTACTCCAAGCTACACCTTCCTGATTCTCAAAGCGTGGCTTAGAACATTGTTTTTTATGGATAAACAGTTCCAAACAAACATACATTTCCTAGAGCACTGTTTTTTTAGATGTGATGCTGATGTGTCACCATTTTGTGGAGCAAAGGCATCAATGCCAAACAGACGCTAAAGAGTATTAAAAAAGAGATCCTTAACTCCTAATATGGTAAGTGACTGATGTTTGCTGATGACAGTATTAATTGATGAAACTAGCACAGCGTTAAATGCAAAATTAGGTTTATGGACAACATTAGAAGCAATAGGTTTTAAAATAAACAGGATATAAGCAATGTAAACTTAATAATAAGAATGCAAACCAAACTACCAAGGTACACAAGATTGGAGACCAAAATAACTAAATGAGGCCTCCTTCATTACTTAAGGAGGATGTCTCCCATAGAATTAGTGGAATAACAGTGTTGACCAATTAAAAAAATCTCCAACAAATAACTGTGGCAAAACCGCAAATGCCTAGATAGATGAGCAGTAAAATTAAGTCATACTCGAAGAAAAACCTAAAAGAAGCTTCAATATGAGAAAAATTAAGAAAAAAGTAGATCAACATAGTTTTGGTTATGTGCATAGAAGAGAACCTGTCATAGAAAGTGATCTGACTGGTTGAAGGGGCTGGCAGAGGCTAGGGGCAGACCGAAAAAGACTTGCATGGAAGTATAAAAAAATGATTTCAACGCAACTATACATCCATAATTTAACAATGGATATAGCACTAAACAGACCAGAACAGAATGACAAAACAAGATTGATGTAACCAACCCCACGCGTAGTTGAGACAAGGCTTGGATGATGATGATCAATGCCTCTACTGCAGTAGCACTTGTATTAGAATGACCCAAGAATATTAAACAGAAAATATGTGATAATTGGAGATCAAACTCATTCAAATCCTTGCAAATCATCAAATTAGTGTGTTCATGTTCGTCCTTGTTAGATGCCATACCGCAATATACATGGCATGCAGTACAAACACAGATTCAACAACCTTGCATCTTTCATTCAACAGCATTTATGTTCAAATGAAGATATTACTATAACCTTGAACTTACGAAAAGAAACCAGGTTTTGCAAAAATTCCATAAACTAAAATAAACAACTCACTAAAGTACTACGTCTTTAGGAATCACCTCCAAATTGCAGAACAAGGTCTGAATCTTTTAGCAGAACATGTTGAAGGCCCACCATACAAGGAAAACTCTTATGCAAGCAGTTATAATCATAAGAATACAATTAGTCCAAGTATATACCATACTTAAGCTTTTACTGTTTCATTCACAATCCTGATGACCACAATGGAACTAACAAAAATGACAAGAGCTCAGAGAGTAAGGTTAGAAATTGTTTTCAAACCATTCTCAGTGTTTATAATTTTAGACCATCACACCAACTTCAAGAAACCAAGGACAAGGAGTATTTTGGTGCTTATCAAGGAGTAAAAGAAACCCAACAAAAGGAAAAAAAGTAGAAGATACAAAAGGATTGAAAGGACATAGTGAACAATCACAGAAAGTAAAAAACCACATTATGAATAGTAATACATTATCAATAGACATATATACATAATGCTAAATTCATAAGTACCAATAGATACTCGTACCTTAAAAACCATAAAAAGGTGTTTTGCACTGCCAGGTGCTCTGGCATTTTTGCAAACATTTCAAAAGAATTAAAGGCATATCTAAAATCGGTCAACATAAAAGGTGTTCTTCCCAAACTACTAATGCTTCAAATAATGATAGGAATAAGGAAGGACAAGTCATAAGTTGAGTGTAAACAGAACTGAACCATCAATTCTTTTCAACTTATTTAAATGTATAACATTAACCATCACTGTCATCTTTGGAGGAATACTTAAATCAAAATGGAATCCAAAAGAAGCCAATCCTGTTCATCTGTACTACTCTTTCGCAAACATCACATGTGGATAAAAACATGCAGATAGGTCAGGAATCCAAGGGCAATAGGTCAAAAAATAATTTGAAAAGGTTTTATTCATTTATTTACTTACTTTAAAAAGGATACTAGGTCCAAAAATTAAACCATCACCAAATATCAGAAATTAAATACTTCTAATGGGCCCTAACTACTGTACGAAAAGCTTCATTTTTCACAAGATAAGGAAGAAACCTCAGCCTCACTTCATGGGAGCTGAGGTCATCAAGTGGGAGGTATGCCAATTCACGGGGGTTGTGTGGCTCACATTTCATTTCATATCATATGAAACAGTGTTTTCACACACTAGCATTTGTCACACGATAAGGAAGAAACCTCAGCCTCACTTCATGGGAGCTGAGGTCATCAAGTGGGAGGTATGCCAATTCAGGGGGGTTGTGTGGCTCACTTTTCATTTCATATCATATGAAAAAGTGTTTTCACACACTAGCATTTTTCAATTCTAATTGACAACTTGATTTTTCTGACCCATCATATTGAATTATGGATCATAATGACTAGTTTAAGAAAAATATATAAGCCAGGAGAATCTGATAAGCCGAGATTTTCTTCTAGTAATTTCCTAAATTTAGTTGTAAGCACTAGGGCCACACATATAGAACATATAGGAGGACAAACTTTCTTCTAGTTCTGAACTCCCATTCTAACACAATATCCAAGTGTTCAGATTATTATCACTTCCTTTATACAGTCTTACAAGTTACAACTATTGACTCCCTTTACGGATATGTTTCTGTTTTCACGGGACTGATGCTGGGTATAAAAATACAAGGTGGCACATGGCAATCATTAAAGAAGCACCATTGGAACGTCAAGTACATGACAATAGGCAAGGCATACCAAGCAATGGGAGTTAAACCCAATGGAAAAAATGCCACTTGATCCAGTTATTCAGATAGGACAAGGCATCTTCTGGTTCAAGCCCCACAAAAAATATAATACAAATTAGTTCTTGCTCAAATTAATTGATAACTGACATACAATGAAAAATTGAAATGAAACCCTAACAATAAACTAAGGCTTATGGCATCCCAAGGGTAACAGTTCATAAACATTTCTTCTTGATTAAAAAGGCCATAAGATCACATAGTTTACCCATAGAAAGAAACAAGAAACCCTAACAATAAACCAAGGCTTATGGCATCCCAAGGGTAACAGTTCATAAACATTTCTTCTTGATTATTACAAAAAAAAGACCATCCAGAACATATTACCTCTTTCCATTGTCGCCAGAAACAAAATAGTAACATCATTTTAAAAATAAAAAATTAAAAGACTCCGAGCATATCTAATCAACATATAAAGATTAGGCAATGAAAAGACCAAGGCAACCTCAGCCCTTTTGTCGAACCATTTAAGATAGGAACCTCAAACAACTCTGCAAAAGCATCAAAGCGAATCAAAAGGCAAAGTGTTTCCATGTATTACTTTGCGTGTATAGAAAAAATCAAATGATTGATGAGCATTATTTGAACATAACAAATAAACCAGACAATTTAAGTCTACCATCAGAATTTCAAACAGAAACGAGCATAACGCTGCACAGAGATCAAACTTAAACGGTAGCTTAAACATCAACAGGTAGGAAGTTAGGAACAATCAAAAAGATGTTCCATTTCTTCCTTATAAACCACATGTAAGGATAATCCACTGGGGAAAGGGAGAAATTGAAGGAAAAAACTATAAATATCTTCATTTAAACAATTACCCACCATATCAAATTCTGAGACTTTACCAGAAAATAGGAAAGAGAATCATCCAAAAAGAAGTAAAATTTGAGAGAACTGCATGGTAATAACAATATCCCTCCACTTTGCATTAACCCCAAATCCATCAGTTCCCATAAGCCTAGAAAAAATGCAAAAAAAAAAGTAAAACTATAAAATGATATCAAACTCAAAACTCATCACTAGATGGTCATATTCTGATCGTTGTTGGGGCACTCCCTTGCAAAATGTCCTTGCTCCCCACAGTTGAAGCAACTCCCGCCACCACCAGAAAAACCTCCGCCGCTGCCCGACCTCCAACTGCTTCCGCCGCCACCAATTCCCTGATCACAATCCCTGGCAAGATGTCCAGTTTGACCACAGTTAAAACAAGCACCGGCACCACCCCCACCGTAGCCTGCACCAGCACCATTGCCCTGATTACAATCCCTGGCAAGATGACCAGTTTGCCCACAGTTATAGCAAGCAGCAGAACCACCCCTACTGAAGCCCCCACCACCACTTCCCTGATTACAATCTCTGGCAAGATGACCAGCTTGACCACAATTATAACAAACACCAGCATCGCCTCCAAACCCTCCACTCCTACCTCCTCTGCCGCCACTCCTTCCCCCTCTTCCATACCCACCACCACCGAAACTACCATAACCGCCGCCTCTTCCCCTTCCACCAAAAAACCCTCTTCCACTACCGCCTCCCGAGATGTTTCCTCCACCCAGTGCCGACACGTCAACCGCCTTCAACCGTCCATCCTCACCCTTCTCGATCACGAACTCAACCTGCTCACCCTCCGAGAGGCTCCGGTAGCCGTCACATCGGATCGACGACTGGTGAACGAAGAGATCTTCTCCCTCTTCGGGAGTAATGAAACCAAAACCCTTCTGCCCACTGAACCACTTCACGGTCCCCATCACTCTCTTTCCCTGCGCCATTGTTTCGATCGGCGATCGCAAAAGAAGGCCTCTTGTTTGTACAACCAATTCGTTTCCAAGCCCTAACTCTTTATAACCATCTTTGTTATCGGAAAAAGGAAAGTTACCACACAACTAATAGTAAGCTCTTCCTCTGAGATCGAATCATCGTTAATGGTGGCAGCTTGTAATATATAATCCCACTCTCTCCGACTCTTCCTCTCCCTCCCTTTTCGTCTCTTTCTCTCCTGCTGGGAAGTTGGAACCTCGGCTGTCGACTTCGAACGGTTTTAGGGCGCTTATTGAAGTGAGACCCATATATCGAACGGCTGGTGTTTGTTAGAGAGAATTGGCCAAACTCTTGCCGTCCGATACAATCGTTTCTCCTTCTAGTTAGGATTTCGATCAAATGTCCAAAATACCCCTTTAACAATTCGAATCCAACTTTGAGTTAAATTCCAGATAAGGAATAGGTAAGTTTATTCTGACACGTGTCAGACATGTGTATTAGAAAAATTAACCCTAGAAAAAGGATAACGGAAAGAGAACTTTCACGTCACGTGTACGTGATCCTTTTTATGGGCTCCGGAGAGAACTTTGACCCTATTAAATGCTCGTTTGGTGGATTGTAGGAGGAAGTCAAGAGGTCAACTTAGAAGTGATCACAGTAATTAACTCAAAAGGCTTTGTTTATAAGCAAAATTAAGAATGGAGTTCTATCACAGTTCCAATAATGTAGTGTTCATTTAAGTTGCACTTTAGTCATCTTAGCTAATTTCCTATTTTCTATATAAATTTGTATTATTTTTATTGAAAAAAAATTATTAAATTTTATTGGTTTATTCTTATTTTTAGGTAAAACTATAAAAAGAATCTAAATGATAATTCTATAAATCACCTTTGTGTTTTGACCCTAACAATGGTTTCCCTATAATTTTGAAAAAAAAAAGTGTAAATATCTCATTTCCTGCGGCTTTTTGATAACAAAGACATTGAAGGGACCAAAATACCCTTATCATTGTTTATGCATTATCATACACAATTTAAAGCTTCAACTTTATCCTTCACTAATTTACATTAACATTTTTTATTTGGCATGATGACGAAAGGAACGTATTTGCACCTATTTTCAAAACAATAGGAGAGGTTTTTGTTAAGGTCAAAACACTAGGAAGTTTGATAGTATTCTTAGAAAACCCAAGGAGGTTTTTATATTTTCCTCATTTTTAAATGAAATTTAAATTTCTTTTAAAATAATTAAACTATACTTAAAATTAATATTTTATATTAATTTTTTAAATTAGTAAAAATTAAATTAAGTATATTAAGTTTTTATTAAATTTAAATTCCTTATGAAATTGTATTAACTATATTAATTTTTTATTTTTAGTAGAACTTAAGTTGGTTTTAAATTACTAAAAAGTTAATTATAAAACTAATAATTATTAGATAATTTTGTATTAGTTTTATATAAATTTTAAGTTGATATTAGTTTTTAATTTATATTATTCGTTTTCTTAATTAAATTATTTTTATTATATTAATAAAAATATTTTTATCAATAACAATAATTAATAGTTATTTTATTTAAGTAACTTTTATTGAATTATTTTTATTATGGTTAATTAATTTTATTATTTTTAAATGGAATATAAATGAATTATAATTTTAAATGGAAGTAGATTATTTAGCGTAATAATATATCATTGAATATCTCAATTTTAATATAATCTTTACGAATAATTACAATTTAATGTAAACATATCTATATATACATAATTGTAGTTAAATAAAATGGATAAAGATATAGATAAAGTTAATGAATTTTGTGAAATTTAATGGAGTAATGGAGATGAGAGAGAATTAGTGGTATTAATTATTGAAGGAGAGAGTTAAAGGCATTGATCAATTGAGTTATTTTGTTCAATTTTAAAATTAGAAAATTCAAGAAAACCAGAAAAAAAAAATAAAAAAGATAATGAAAAGTAACCAGAAAGCAGAAAAGTGCAGGTTTGGCACATTCCATTTTAATATATAGATCATAGATGTGTGGTATGCTCATTTTTCTAAAGTGAGCCAAATAGAGGAAAGAAAGCCTAATTTTTTGAGCTGTGGAAGCAAATTGGAAGGTTAAAAGAAATTTTAGTTTGGGTCCGAGCGATATTAAAAGTACGGGGCCAAAGTAGACTTGGTGTAGCAAGAGGGACTGTGGGGGCCTTGTGAGAGAGGTGGTTTAAGCTCTTTCCATAAGCAGTTGTTTTCAATATGCCCCTGAGTGGTTCTGACCATCTTTCTATCACCCTTGAAACAAATCCATTGGTAGGCAAATGCAAAAGGCGCTTTAGGTTTGAGGAGATGTGTGTCACTCATGCTAAGGATGTTTGGCAAAAACAAGCTTGGGGAAGGGGGGGTTCAAGCTAGAAGGCTCTAAAAGACAAAGGTTGTTGGCTCAAGTCTAAACTGAGGAAATGGAACAAAAGGGGGCTCACCGATGAACAAGGACCAAATTGAATCAAAAGACATGCTCACATGATCTCTTGCTACAAAATCAAAGCCCAAAACACCTTTATTTATGAAGCTAGTGTCTATGTTTATCTTGATCTAGCCTTCCTCTGGCACCTCCCAATCGACTTGACTAAGTGAGAGTATCTCTAGAGGGGAAGGACTTTGATATCTTGCTTGGAAAATCTTCCTCCTCTCTATAAAGGTTAGATTCTTTAAAAACAAAGTTGTTTTAGAATTTCCAAATGTTCCAAGTACACAATGTAGAATAGATAACCATTCTAGTAGCTACTTCCTTAAGATACGTTTGGAAGCGATGCAAATATGTAGAGTGTAAAACAGTCCATTTAAATTGCAAAGTTGGGCTAGTTTTGCACTGACAAATTAACCTTCTTACCAAACAGACTTTTAGCTGTAATGGATGCAAACAAGAATTCCAATAAAGCATATGCCTTTTTTTTATCAAAAACCCACTTGATTGCAAATTTACTTATTTTTTTTTATCGATGTACTTTTACATCTCATTATCAATGTAAATATGCATTAGAAAATGTGTTTTTTTGTCATTTGTCAATGCAATGTTTCCAAACACAAGCAAAAAGTGAACTAGAGTGCAAATTTACCCTGAACCGGAATTTACACTCCATTTGCATCATTTCCAAACGCAGCCTTAGTGTATTTCCTCTTACACCAAGTCATACAACCATAGAACCATGAAACAAAAGAAGGAAATCTGGCACAGGAATCCATATGCAAATTGAGGTTACATCCAAACTAGATGAATCTAGCAAAATCATAGGTACAAAAGAGCATGCATGATTGATTCCACTTCTTTGTTACAAATAAAACAAGAGTCTTTAGTAGAGTACCTTTGGCCTTCAAATCTTTTACAACTAGAATTGCAATTTGACAACATTAATACTTTTATTGTTTTGATCAGTTGGAAGGGACCAAATGGTCTTCCAACTTTTGTTTTGCAAGGAAAAAAGTAGCATTTACAGAAAAATTCTCATCCTTCCCAGCTATCCAAACCAAGTCTATCTTCCTAATCATAGGTGGCTAATTTGATGTCAAGAATTTTGTTCACTACCTCTCAAGAGAAAAGGCTATTCAACTTTGCCACATCCTAGATTCTATTAGTTTGGTTTATCAACTTACTTACCCAAATTGGTCCCTCAAGCCCTATCCTAGGGCCGATGGGCTTGAAATGTTACTTGCCCTTCATGATCTTGACCTAGAGACTATCTTGATTTGTATAGATCCTCCATGCTAGCGTTGCAAGCAAAGCCACATTAAATATGTGATGGTCTCAGAATCCACGACCCTTGTTTAATTTCTTTCGACTCCTGGGAAGACCTAGTAGATGGTTGGCTTCAACACTCACAAGTTAAAGAATGCTTCAGATTTTGAGTTCCCTCAAGTTATTACTTCCAAGATTTTGTACCTATCATATGCAAAAGTACTTTTATAAAAGTACAAGTGCTTTCGTAAAAATGCTTTCATAAACATGTTTTCTTGAAAAAATACTTTTTAAAACATTACTTTTGCAAAAGTGCTTTCATAAAAATATTTTTATAAAATTTGAAAGAAAATTGAGGACAAAATAGTCACAAATGCCAATTTTAAGTGCTTATTGGAGAAAAAAACTACCAAACACCCAATATGGAATAAGTGATTATTTTTTAAAATAAACACTTGAAAAACTTGAATGTCAAATGCAAATAAATTATTTAAATAAACACTTATTTTTTAACATAAGCACTCCCAAACATAATCTTAAAATAATAAACAGGCTTTATTTCAAGATTGTGGGCTTCTCAACTTGGCTTCAGTGATCCTGCTTTCACTTGGTTCAATCAGAAGTGGGAACCATTCACTTCTGAATGGTTGAGATTGTTCCCTTTGGTGTCTGTTCCAACAACTTCCATGATGGATGGCTAGTGACCATGCCCACCTTATTACACTCAAGGCATGTTGGGAGAGTAATAGGACGCCGAGGTTCGAAATGGTTTGGATGAAAAAAGATGAGTTCAACGCTATATTTGAAACTAGTTGGCAAAGCAAATGGGGCATGATTTCCAAGCATATTGATTAAATAGAAGCCCAGTTATACCAAATGCAATTGGCAGTGGCACCACATCATATGTATGAATGATGGTGATCAAAATACGAAATTCTTCCATGTCATTATTATTAGGACCAATGGACTTCTTTGTCTGTAATCCTTTGTACCATCGACCCTATTCGGATAACTGGGTGTTAAAATACTAACAAAATCAATTGGATTTTATTTTGAAAATGAGGAATTGAGGGCAAATTCGACTTAATTGGGATGCTGAAACAATTGGTCAATTAACTAAACTATAAGGGTAATTTAAGAAATTTGCCCTTTATCGGCCAATAAGCATCGTTCTAGAACCTCCCAATACAGTGGGTGTACCAGAGTTCGAAAAAGTTCAGGGGTGGAGGAGCCTTAAACCAGCCCCCCTAAACCGGTTTAAAAAAAAATTAAAAAAAGTAAAAACAGTATCGATATCGCCCAGTACGCCCCTACCGGCATATCGGACATATCAATATTTTGAACCTTTTTCTCAACCATGAATTTGGAAAAACATGAATATATTCCAATAATTGGATATGACAAAATTGAAGGCATGCATTTTGATGTAACCGTTTTTGGTCACGTACCATTTTTTGTGATGTATAAATTTTTTGGCTAAGTACCTCGTTATTTGACCCGGTGGTGACGTGCCTTGGTGATGAGCTACTTGGTGGCGAACTCCATGGGGGAGAACTGCTTGGTGACGAACTGCTTGGTTGCGAACTGCCCGGTGGCGAGCTCCCTAGTGGAGAGCTACTTGGTGACGAACTGCCTGATGGCAAACTCCCTGGTGGCAAGCTGCCTGGTGGCGAACTGCCTGGTAGCAAACTGCCTGGTGGCGAACTACCTGTCGGTGAACTACCTGGTGGTGAACTCCCTGGTGGCGAACTGCCTGATGGCGAACAGCCTGGTGGCAAACTGCCTGGTGGCGAACTGCCTGGTGGCGAGCTGCCTGGTGGCGAACTGCCTGGTGGCGAACTGCTTGATGGCGAACTTCCTGGTGGCAAGCTCCCTGATGGCGAACTGCTTGGTGGCGAGCTGCCTGGTGGCGAATTGCCTGGTGGCAAACTGCCTGATGGCGAACTACTTGGTGGCGAGCTGCCTGGTGGGGAACTGCTTGATGACGAACTGCTTGGTGGCGAGCTCCCTGATGGCGAACTGCTAACTTGGACTCGTCACTTGACTTGCTCCAAGGCAGCCTGCAACTCAGAGGATGGTGGAGCTCCCTAGTGCAGCGCAACCTGACTACCCTCCGCGTGAGGTGACTTTCTCTCCTTTGTAGGCGGCGGGAGCTGAGGGACCTGCAAGAACTGAATCAGAGGACCCGAGGGATTTTCCCGGCGGGGACTCTCCGATGCCTAAGTTAGCATTCTGATTACAGAGGGTTTGGAGAGAAATGAGAGAGCTAGAGAGCGGGGGTTAACATCCTTTTTTTTTCTCCCCTTTGGCTTTGGGAGTCGAAGTCCTTATATAGTGGTGCCCTCGCGGGTTAGGTGGGAGAAAAGCCTTCAAACGGTAAGACGTCATATCCCGTCAGAACCGAGGTACGGTGATGAACTCCTCGAGGTTGTCAGGCTGGCGCTTGTGTCAGGCGGCCAGGTTGGCGCCTGGGCCAGGTTGTCTGGTCGACGCCTGTGTCAGTCGGCGGGTCGGTGTCCGGGCCAGGTTGCCAGGCCGGCGCCTGTGTCTGTCGGCGGGTCGGTGTCCGGGCCAGGTTGCCAGGTCGGCGCCTGTGTCCGGGCCAGGTTGTCAAGTCGGCGCCTGTGTCAGTCGGCGGGTCGGTGTCCGAGCCAGGTTGCCAGGTCGGCGCCTGTGTCCGGGACAGGTTGTCAGGTCGGCGCCTGTGTCCGGGACAGGTTGTCAGGTCGGCGCCTGTGTCAGTCGGCGGGTCGATGTCCGGGCCAGGTTGCCAGGTCGGCGCCTGTGGCAGGCTGATCCGGACAGGTCGCGCAGGCCGTGCGCAGGTCACGCGTAGGCCGCGCGGGCCACGCCAGGCCGCATGCAGGCCGCCCATAGGCTGTGTGCAGATCGCGCCAGGCCAGCCAGACCGGTGCCCGGGGGGAGACACCAACTTGGTGAGTTGTTGCTTGGGTGTTTGCCTAATTGTCATGAGGTGCCACGTGTCGCAATTTCACTGGAGGGCCAAATCTGCCCTCATCACATTTGGTCGGATATCACCCTCCATTGAAGAAGATAAATACTTTGCGCTGGTCCAACGGTCCAAGGCTTAAGGTACGACAACAGGAAATACTTTGACAACATAATATATGGTGGAAAAACTAAAAAAAAATGCATGGATACACAGGAAAATTCAAATAAATAAAAGATTTAACGTATCAGAGAAATATGGCAAAGGTAAGAATTAAAATATGCATGTTTACTTATGAAATTAATATAAATCTCATTAAAAATAATCAATTTTAGTTTTCAACTTTTTATAAAAGATCTTAATTTTAAATCTATGCTACTGATCATAGACTTGTCATTGTATGGTATAGTGATTAGAACTCTTAATTTTCATATGGGTGTCCTCAGTAAGTCAGTAATAATCCCTTTACAAAAAAAAAATAACATTGCACGAGTACTAGTATATTTGATCAATAATAATTTTATAACTCATGCACTGGTCAAGTTAATCTTGTAATTCAGCAAGGTGACAAAATAGTTTTCAAAACCTTCTTTAGAAGCCACAAATGAAGGACTAAAATGATGTCTACCCAATATGAGCCACAAAGAGCTCTTGTCCCTACATCATCTTCATTCACCAGATCCATTCATACCTACTCAATTTTTCTACCATTCTGTAACTCTGCTCAAATTGCAATTTGTCACCACCAAAAACTGTGAGCTCCAGCAATACTAGTCACTCCATCCATCTACCATCATCTGTTTTTGAAATCACAGGTCAATAATATCTATGTACTTAAAAAAAAAAAAAAGATTGACAGAAAAAAAAGGATGCAAATAGGAATATCAAACCACATTTACATGCACACTCAAAAACTTTCATAATAAATGCATAAATTAAGTACCAACCTTCATTTGGTCCATTTTCCCTTTATATACTTTCAATTTTTGAAGTAAATATGCAATTCCCTCCTTAACTGTTGCTTTCCTTCCTTCTTCAAAATTCCATAGCTCAGATATGATGTACCTCCCACTTGGATTGTACTCGTTCATCTCCGTCAAGGCTTCTGAAACAGCCTTATATGCCTCATCGCCTAATTCATTCTTTAGACCTTTAAGTTTTTCATCCTTATCATCTATTACTTCCTGCACCAGCAACACCAATGTAAATGAGAAAACAAAAAGTAAACTACAAAATTTGTTTCCTGAGGCAAAGTCTTTTCTTCATTTTATTTGCCACTCAATAAAAACAAAATCTAATCTCTCTTCTTAAATAACTAAACGAGTAAATTCCCCTTTCAATAGGATTTATTTTTGCAGTAGGTTACATAGCCAATGTGATATACGGGACTCTTTAGTTTCCAAGTTAAACAATAAGAACAGATTCAATAAAGTGAGAGTTTGGTTCCACTAAACATTGACTAGAGGACCTATACCATTTTTCTAAGAAATAACTAAAACTAAGTTCTTAAAGCACAACTCTATGTTTCCCATCTCTAACAAAATTGTTGTTGAGAAATCAGCTGTAATTGCTTGTTTCCCTCTCATTGTTAGTTTTACTCTGTGTGTGTGTGTGTTTACAGCCCTTGGTATAGGCGTTGGGTCTGTTTTGCTTTTATTATACCTACTGCCTTAACCACTGACATATTTGTAATTTTGTTTTTTATTCCCAGCAACTAGGGGTGTCAATGGACCGGTTTTGGGTTGGACCCATCCAAATCAAAATCAATTTGGTTGGATTGGACAGACCAATAAGACATATTGAATTGGACAAATCCAGACTTAATGGTCCAAAAAATTTATTGGGTGAGATTTATATTGGATTGGATCAGATTGAACCAATAGTCGGTCCATTGATAGAAAATAAGAATACAGGTATAAACCAACCAGGTTTGGGTTGGAACCAATCAAAATTAAAACTAATTTGAACAGATTGGAATGGTCCAAATTGGTCTAAGTATTCATCAGATCGGATTGGACCTGGTCCATCTGTAATGGAATATTGGACCAAATCTGGTTCAATTGACATCCCTTCCAGAAACTACTATAAATAGAACCGGGAGAACTAATGGCTCCCATGATGTTGAGTAGTCTCTTGACATCTTCACTCTTCTCTCTTCCCGTTTTTGTTCCCATCTCGCAATCTTAATGCAAATCATATTTCATTACTACTTTACCAGACAAGTTGGTATCAGTGCCTCTTCCTCTGCATGATAGACCCCTAGACTACCATGATCAGAAGTGTGCAAGAGGATTTGAAGGGCTGATCATTACATGATCAACTAACCTAGGCTTTCTTTCGAGGATTTTTGAGAAAATCTTGATGAATTTTGCATCCTATAAGGGTTTTCAAGAGATTTGTGCACAAAATAAAGAAAACCAGAAAAGTTGCAAAACCAACAAACCGGGATAAGAGATCATCTACAGGCTGGCATTTCTACGTTTCTTTGATGTATGTTTTGTCGTTATATAGAGATCAATGGCTTCATTTGGAGCTGTTGAGATGACTGGTAAAAAACACCCTATCTTTTTCCTTCTTTATCCCTGCGTTTAGGGTTGGTGGAAGGGTGGAACCCCATAAGGTTGTGTGGATCTGGACTGTAGGTCAAGAATTTGTACTCCTAAAGCCTGTATTCTTTTGTCTATGCAGATTTGCTCAAGGAATTCTTTTTCAAGTATACAATGGATTAATTTTCTTTGTTATTCTATTTTGTCCAAAACTTTTAAACTTGACAAATTCTGATTTTATTTCCTTGGTTAAAGTAGAAGTTCACCCTAGTTATTTTTTGTTATTTACAAAGCCCATTAGCCCATTTTTGTTTCACAATCACCATGTATTAGTACCTAAATATGTTTAATGTACACATGGAATACAGTAGTACTGGACACAACACCAAATGCAGCATAGAAAGTTGAACACTTATGTACACATGGAGTATGGTTCATAGTTGAACACTTAAAAAAGATAAGAACGGTGTATTTTCACAACTTATAGTTGTGAAAAAAGTTAATTGATTTCAGTAGTTCAACGAGATTTCCCAATATGAGTTTTAGAAAATTATATTTAGTGTTTAGTTAAAAAAAACCGAGGTATTCCACAACATGAATGTTTTTGTTTTCATTTGTTTTTAAAATCACCATATCAGCCAAAAAATTGAAATACATTAATCAATTATATTTTTTGTTTTGAGAAGCATAAACGTCATTTTGTCTCAAAAAAATCATGTTTTTGAAACCATCAAAATAATGATTTCTAAAACAATAAAAACTTTTGGAAGACAGATAAACTGATCTATCAAACATGATGCCAATCACCTGATGAAAACATGTTCTTTAAACCATAAATTAAAAACATGTAGGTTTTAGCTGTAGGGAGAAAAGCACATATACAACCAAGAATATGCTTTCTATATTTTTATTTTAAAAATAATTTGTTTTCACACCGGATGGTTTTGATTTGTTTAAGAAATAAAAAAATAAAAAATAATTCACATTGAAGAACACCCTAAGGATCTGGAGTCTATAATTTGGTGCTATAGGGATGAGATGAAGGAATTTAAATGGCTTACTAGAAGTATGAATTTGAGGATACTTTTTGGATTTGGAGATTGGCTAATGAAGTGGCAGATGTAGCTAAACAAGGGGTAAACAGAGATAATTTGCATTGGGCTCAATTGTAATTTGCTTATTGTGCGAGAGGTAGCACCTCATGCCTATGTGAGGATGCTTGTACTGCCTATATTTATTGCTAATAAAATCTTACTGACTTGTAAACAAACAAAAAACACCCAAAGGGTGGTGTTCTACATCATAAATGTTTAAAGTTTTCATTTGTTTTCAAAATTCCCAGATCAGCAAAAATAAATGAAACACGATCTTGGTCAATGTAACAATCAAAGTTTTTAAAATCATCAAAATAATGGTTTGTTTTTAGGGAGGCTTAAACTTCTGCCCACTCAATATCATTTGTATTACAAGATTGCCCAAAATAATTGATCTGTCATGCTTCCTTGCTTAGCTAAGGTATCAGCCAAGTAATTAGCTGATCTGTTCACCCATTGTGCCTAGTTGTCGTATTTCTCCTCATCCATTTTATGCATTTCATTTCATTTCCCTGAATATTGTACCCTGAAGCCCAGAATGTAGGAAATGCCAGATTGGATTGTCTTCTACTAAGAAATTATTAAACTAAATTAAGATGGAAGAGTATGCAGCATATGCAGAATGAGAAGTATGAATGAAGTAGGAACATAATTAAAAATGCATACCTGGTGTTTCCCACCAACCTTGATTATTTTAAAAGGATGCCACTGAGCATCTCTTATTCGTCTATCCCATAATGACCAAAGATCTATAGCTTTTTTACTAAGATCAAAAGATTTTTCCTCTTCCATTTTTCCAGAACGTTTGTGCTTGACTGCTTTGAAAAATGGTTTATCATCAAGATCTCCAAGTCTCTTGACTCCAATTACATGATTTGATGTAGATACATCTTGTAAACCCTATATGGAAATGGAAAGTAGTCATAATTATCATCAATCTTAGGAAATATGCCATGATAAGGAAGACAAAGCTTTTAAAATATAAAGAAGATGTGTACAAGTTGCAGGCCACGTTGAAAAAAATTATCTTCTACATTCCACCATTATGGAACTTTTAATTAGAAGCATAGGATCCATAGTTACATAAGAGTAATCCTTACTTACTCGAGTCCATAAAAATGGAATACAGAATTCTGCATTGCAGTTTAATAAGGCAACAGATTAAGTAGCAAAAAGTGTACCACAAAAACATGGCTGCAAATGGATCAAATTTAGTCCAATTCGAATTTGAATATGTTTTGTTTAAGTTGGATTCCAATATTCACTTGAGCATAATCAGATCAGAATTGGAAATGTGATTCATTTATTAATTGAATTGGATTCAGAAACTGCTGGATCTGATTAGCCAAAGTCTAATTTTACAGATAGTTTTATATTTAGTTGTATAGAATCTATAGATTTATGTTGCTTTTGTACAGATTTACTAAATAGGTGTTTGGTACTGTAGTCATTTTTTATGCACAGGAGCTTGTGCACAACTTACCTGCCCTCCAGATTTTCAAGGTAAAATTGTTTTCCAGGCGAAACAGATACCTTACCAATCATGCCCTAAGTTTTAAACCATATCAGATATCCAGATATAGAAATGAAATGAATTAGCATCTATGGTTCACCTATCCATCGGATTCTGGATCAAATAGAGATCTGCCAAGTTTTAATAGATCAAATTTGGATATACCCCTAATCAAGAAACAACAACATATGAGGTTATTCATAGACTTAACAGCTCTGAGAATTGGATGATGTATGTGAAGTTCCAAGATGATGGCGAGAAACTTACATTGATTAATTCTTTCCGAGCTTCCTGCAGCTCATCATTGATCTTGCTCTGCTTGACTAAAAGAACTTGAGTTAAGGCTTCTAGATCATCCACCCTTTCCATCTTTTCATTCAAGTCTTCATTCATGGCCTTTATCTTCACTTTTAAGTCTGTAGTAATGGTGTCCATCTTCATCTTAACATCCATATACTGTTCACCCATGTGCATCATAAGATCTATAGTATCTTTCACTCTCTCAAGTTCCACGGCCAATACTTCTTTAGGGTTTGTTTTCTTTTCTAGTTGAACCAATCGTCTCTTAAGTTCTCCCTGTCTCTGATATTAAATTTACATACAAATAAAAATTATGTAACTTCTGGAAATAAAACAAAACTACTTGTTTGTTGCTCATATGATAATTCATTCAACTTCAAGCACACCTTCTGCTTTTCTGCGAGCCTTGTGGTGTTGTCATCTTTTGTTTGCTCCATGGTTTCTATTCTGCATTTACGACTTCCCATTGTATTTTAGGGAATCAGTGTTTTAAAAGTAAGAGGCACAACAAAACTGCAAACCTTAAACGAAGTGAGGCACAACATTAGAAGAAAAATAGAACAAGAAAATTGACAGAAGAATATACAAATCTGGAGTATATTGCATATATATAATATTTATATTGAATAGAATATAACATCCATATAAATTTATTTTATACATTATATTATATAGAAAATATTATAAGCGTAATATATAATAAAACATGAAATAGCATATATACATATGTATACATTATATATAAAATATATATTTAAAGATATGCAGGCTGGGTCAGGCCTAGACAAGGCTTGAAGCATTAGGCCCAGGTTCAGCCCCGAAATTTGTGGGCCTGAACCCAAGCCTGGAATTTCCGGGCTGGGTTGAAACGATCACAGATCAGCCCTAGTAAAGATAGCGGTGATCATGGGCCAAGCCAGACTGTGCTTGAGACTATTATATTATACGACATACAATATATGCATGAAAGAAAAATGGCATATAATATGTAATATACTAAGCATTTTTTTAATGAAATTTGCCCTTTTCACCTCAAAAGAAAGTCGATTCTTTATATTTGAATTTAAAAAAGAAAAGAAATGCCCAAATTTGACAAAAATTATTCTCTGCAGCACTGGTGACTGATGAACTAATTAAAAGAAGAAAACTTCTCTAGGTACAATTCATTCCTGGCTGATAATCAGTCGCAGATTCAAAGGTGTACTTCATCAATCTTAGTTTTCCTCTGAAAATCTTTTTAATTTGCTTATGCATAATCATATTTGTGCATTGTACACACTTTCCTTTTGTGTATCCCTCTGTGTAGCTCCTCAATGTACACAAGGAGGTCTTCCGTCTCCCTTTTCTGAATCATCATCATCCAAGTTTTACCATTAAGAGGGCATTCTTTTTCTGGATTTTGAGAGGGGGGGAAGTTGGTCAAACCAAGAATCCCATATTCTTTTTTTAGATTTATGTGGGGCCCAAGAAAGGTTTATTTTGCTAGGTATCACTTACCCCATCTCCTAGATGGGTAAATAACTTTCCCAGCTGGGGAAGGTTGCTAATACTTGAATGGGACAAAAATACCCATTTTAATATTAGATTTTTATGGCTAAAATGGTCATTGCATTATTTATATGGGAAATAAAAGAACATGGGTAAATGCATTTTTGCAGTTTCCGTCGATAATTGAGTTGGAAGGCAAAAACTTTTCCTCCAAAAATTAGGATGAAACTTTTTTGTCTGATTCTGCTTTTTTGTATAGGATAATTAGCTAAAAGGTAAAACAAACAAATGGTGGAACTTCAGATGCTAATACTTGATTTTCTATTCACTTTGGATGTAAAATTAAAAACAAATTTATGAGGAGAATCAACTATTATACTAATAATAAGTTTACTTGAGGCTGCATTTGGAATCAGTGTAAAACGTCATTAGTGTACGTTGACGTTGTTTTTTTGAAAAAATAATGATGAGTGGAAGTATGTAAAATGTTAAATAACTTTAGAGTTGATGAGATTTTTCATCCAAACGCAGGTAAAACTGAACAGGAGCATAATTTGAGGTAGATAATAATTATACCCTCTTTCCAAACGCATACAAAATGAAACTGATGTAAAATTTACATCGGTTCTTGATTTACAAGGTATCCAAATGCAGCCTAAGATGAAAAATTTTTAGGAATATTAATAATAATAATATTGATTTTTTGAAAATTCATTCAACAGTACAGGAAATAGAAACTAAGGTGTAAGAAGACAGCTTAACCTTTTCTTTCAAACTAAACACAGCCTTGGATTACTTCAGGGCTGTGTTTGGTTTGAAAGAGAAAGATAGGGAAAGGAATAATGGAAAGGTAGGGAAACCTGATATAAAGAAGACGGCTTAACCTTTTCTTTCAAACTAAACACAGCCTTAACTATCCCAACTATAAAGAAGACAGTCATGGAGTAGTCCTGCTCTTTTCGGGTAAAAATAAAACACCCTGTGGCCCCCAAATCCTGCATCTTATAAAATTCTTCTATCTCACAAATCTCATGAAACAGATACAATATCATAACGAACAAAGTGGAATTACGTAGAACCCACTTGAAAGAAAGCCTCAAAAACAACTAACGATAAAAAAAGAAACCAAGTACATAGAATTTAGAAATAACATGAATCCATTTGTAGCTATTGGAGTAAACAGAGTTACGCTTAGAATTCGGAATCATGGAACAAACAATAAGAAGAGTTTACAAAGAAAACAGCAAGCAAACCGGAAGTTGTACAAAAACCTGGGTTTAGGCTCTGCAGACGGACCGCTTCAAAGTCGATGCTCTTGCTAGTTTCCTGGGAGCTCTTTATATCTAGGGAAGCCGAGGGGTTCCTGTTGAACGTACAAACCGTGAAACCGGCGATATGCAGGATGCAGTAACGCCGCCGGTAGCGTGTTCCACAAGCCACATAAGCAAGTGGTCATAACACGTTCCAACTTCCAACCTTCGTAATCTCACACGGCATATCTCATGCATGGCGGGTTCCAAACTTTCAATCTATATATTAATAAAAGTGGAAATCGATGTGATCATGATTCTCGTTTGAGAAAAGTTATTTTTTTATTTTTTTTAAAGTATAAAATAATATTTATTATTTATTTTGATTAGATCAATAAAGCTGCATACTATTAAAATATAGACCTTTGGTTTTTTGAAGTCTCTTATTTTAATACAAGTTATTATTATATTTAAAAAAATATATTTAAGAGGGTTTTTCAAGGCCTCTTATTTTAATACATGTTATTATTATATTTAAAAGAGAGAGAATAGTAATAATATAAATCAAGGTTTTTAAAACCAAACCGAATAACGAACCGGTTAGAAATCCGGTTCCCGGATCCGACGGTCCAACTATTTGAACTAAACAAATGGGCCGTTTTTAACAAAACTATTAAAAAATTAAAAATTAAAAAACGGCCAAAACCGTTGAACGATTCAAACGGTTTGACCACCTGGGTCAATGGTTTACTGACCAAATCAACGATTTTTGGCGAAATAACGACTCTAGGGTAAAACGAAACCGATCACCTAACCGGTTCTTGGTTTTATCTTTCACTAAAAATAAATATTAACAAAACTTAGTAAATATTAAAAATGTGTTTCAATTCCACTTAAAAATCCAACTTAATAAATGCTAATAAAAACAAGAAATTTAAACATAAAAATATTAATTGATAGTTTTAATAATATTATTAAATAACTTATGAGTTGAGACCTTAATAAACGCTAATAAAAAGTATTAATTGATAGTTTTAAAATACCAATAATTAATTAAAAATCTGAAAATTTCTGAAAAACCTAAACATAATTAAAATACTAAAAATTAAAAATATTGAAAATTAACAATATTTTATATTAATAAGGTTATTTACTAAAAATAATTAAAAAGTACAATTAATAGTTTTTTATTTTTAAAACATAACAAAAATTATTAAAAAAATACCCAAGCCAGAAATTATTGAAAAATAGTTGTCTTTTTAATTAACTATGGTATTTATTTAGTTATTTAATTTATTTTTATTGAAAGAAAATGCAAATTAATTTTGTAATGGCTAATATGAAAAAATAAATGATGAAAATACTAAAAATTATTAATTACTAGATAATAATGAGAAACACCAAAATTAATTAAAAATCCAAAAATTTTGAAAAACCTAAAGCTTAATTAAAATAGTAGAAATAATTAAAAAATTAAAAATTGTATTTTATTGAAAAAATACTGAATAATAACAAAAAAAATAATGTATTTTAATTATTAATAGTAATATAATTAACAATAATTATTTTTAAACTATAATTAACCGTTATTATAATTTAAGCTATAAATAGTAGAAAATTACGTTTAATTAGTTTTAACCAAGAAATTAGCAATATTTCTGAAAATATGATAGTTTCTTGAAATTACTATATTTTAAATAAATATAGTAATTTAATAATCACAATATTTTAATACTTAATAATAAAAACTAACAAATCGTTTATAACTTAACCTAACCCAATTAGATCAATAAATTTACAGGCTCAAGCAACTATTTTCTTTTGAGTTAGGTCTAGTTGAGATATGCGCCATGCCTATACATTATCAAGGATAATCAAATCCAAAATTTAATTTTGTATCAAACTTTTGAAGTCCAATGATGGCTTTAGCGGATAGGGCCCAAGCTAAACAACCCCTAATAAGCTCAACTTGGAAGTTATATGCATATATGGTAAATATCTACAATATTTATATAACAAATTTTATATTAATATATATATATATAGAGAGAGAGAGAGAGAGAAATGTTATATATATTTTTTTATACAAGACTATAATTAAATAAAAATTTTAATTTGTAAAAAATCATAGCATTATAATTAACATGGGACTCTTTATCAACAGAAAATGTACAACTTTGAGCTTGAGCCCAAGCCCAACCCTTATATAAAGCCCAAAGCCCGATCTATACACAAAATGTCTTATTTTTAGTATACTTTTATAAAATAATATTATATTAGTTTAGTAATAATTTAATAAATTATTAAACTAATTTATATTTCTTAATAGTAAATTGATATTTATTAATAACTTAAGAAGCATATATATATATATTATTATATTTATTATATATAACATAAGTACGACACAACCCTGTGGGCTAACACAACACGACCCACACTTTGTGTGGGCCACATGCGGGTCGTGCTGTGCCGGCCCAACACAACCCGATTTACACCTCTACTTGAACCTGCCTAATAGTAGGGACGGGGGTGGGGAAATTTGAGGTTTCCCCATCCTTGATGAGTAGTGAGGTGACTTGCCCCTTAACTTGCCCGGCATTAAGGAGTGGTTGCCTTGCCCTGAACTTGCTTTACACTAGGGACAGGGCAAGGATGGGGTAGAGTATCTTCACTATGGGGTAGAGACAGGGATGGGGTGCCCTGCCTTGAACCCACCATATTGTCATTCCTATATAATTGTTAATTATTAGTGAAATTAATAAAAATGTTAGCTTTTGTAATTACTTTTATTTATTTAAAGTTAATCAAAATTTCATTTCAAAATAATAAAAAATAATAACAATTCTTAAAATTTTAGATATTAACAATACCTTTGAATATTCTTAGATAATTAACAACAAATTTTGATTATTAATTTAATATTAATTAATAGTGAATAAAATAATATATATATATAATAAAATTGTAATGTATGTAAATAAACCAATGTAATTAATATATCAAAATCTAAAACAAATAATTGAATCATGTATGTTCATGTAAAACAAAGTAATGTAGTTTAAATTCCCCTTGAGTTATAAATTATTATCCATAATTAAATTACATAAATTACAATTGATATTTTAGATTACATAAATTATGGTAACTTATATAATTTACTATAAATTGATATTTTTAATTACTATTCAGGTCAATTAATAGTGATTTTTAAGTTACAACAATTCAATTATAATTATTGTTACTTTATTTTTAATTATAGTAATTCTTATCCACTTAAAATTTTAAATTACCATAATTTAATTACATAAATTACCATTGATAATTTAAATTAGTGATTTTTCAATTATAGTAAGTAAATAATAATTATTGTTACTCTATTTTAATTACAAAGATTTTAAAATTTAAATTATCAATTGTAATTTAATTGATAACTTACAATTTATAGTGATTATTAATGGTAATTTCCATTAACTGTAATTAATAGTGATTTTTGTTAACTATAAATAACAAAATTTGTTATATATTTTAAAAATACCAATAATTTGGTTAACTTTTATTCATTTTCTCTTAATTTTCTGTTATTTTTTCAATCTCTCCATAATTGTTCTTTTAATAAGAAAGCAGTAATATGTTAATTAACTGAAAAATAAAATGGCACATTGATTAATTAAATTATTAAATACTAACCAATCAAACGTTGATAATTATTAAATTATTAAATACTAATTAATAAAAAGTTGATAATTAAAGGACCCATCCTACTTCAAATAGGTGGCCCTACTTTGTTAAAATGCAGTGCATGGGCTGACATGTAGTCTTTCAACCCCATCCTACTTTAATGGTCAAGTTTAATGGTCCCACAATCTAGAGTTTGGGTCTGTGGTTTGTGTTCATTAAACTCATTAAACTCATGCAGGGTTTATCCTTGAACCCATCCTACTTCAATAGGTATTCTTCCTAGGGCCAAAACGGCTAAATTATTATCAATGATGCGGAAAAGACCTAAACGTTATTACCAATCAAAACTAACCCATGAATTATCAATTTTGATAAATAGTACCAATCAAAACTATCATGTTTATAATTCTAATTGACTGATCAAAAGTTTTTAAACCATTATAAACCCATTGAAACATGGAAAGTAGGGCCAAAACATTTTTCATAATACCATACTTCAATGGGTTTAATATGTGGTACAATTAATCTAAATAAAGTTTACTAAAGATAGAAGTACAATTAATTTATAATGAACACTCCTTGTGTAGCATCATTTTCACCTAATTAAACATTAATCAGGTGTTCCATTAAATAACATAAGTAATACATGGGTTGTAATATTAAACTTGGGTAACTCTATGGGAGCGTTCTTTTTTTGAATTTTGAAAGGGGGGAAGTTGGTCAATGGGATTCTGGCTCCCATTGACCAACAATCCCATGTTCATTTTTTAGAGTTATGTGGGGACCAAGGAAAGTTTATTTTTCTGGGTATCACATACCCGGGTAAGTGATACCCATCTTTTAGGTGGGTAAATAATTTTTCCACATAAGAGGAAAGTTGCTAATACTTGAATGGGACAAAAATGCCCTATTTAATAATGGATTTTTATGGCTAAAATGATTACCTTATTTACCTAAGAAATAAAAAAAACATGGGTAAATGCAATTACTTGGATAAATGTTTCCTAGGAAAAGCTTACCCAGATAATTGCATTTACCTGGATAAATAACTACCGAAAAGTGAACGGGGCCTATATGTGAAGGCAAAGCAAAGCAAGTCTTGGAAGACCCAATTTTACCTCCTAGTTCTACGCCCGTATCTAATGAAATGGATTGATATTATAGGTTAGTTGAGGGCACAACTAAATGGCCGAAAACTCCATAAGGCTGCATTTCGAAGAGATGTAAACACAAAACTAAGATTGGCTTCTATCAGGGCAAAGCTGTGCTCATACCGTTCTTACAGCCATTTTCACCCTTGCACTGGGAATATCTCCTCCTAAAATAAAACATACAAGTATGGAAATATTCTCAATACAAGACAGTAAAAGGTGCTCAAACCGGCTTGGCCCCGACTGAAGCCTAACTCCACAAAACTACACCGATGTAAAAGAAAAATGGTCAGCTATGTTAGCGCAAAAAATTAACCGGATAGATGTTATTGGGTGTTTAACTGCTGGTTGGTGCCCTTTTTCAACTGTTGCATGGATTCAAGGCCCACATGTAAGCATCTCCGGAGATTGCCCTCGTCCTGTACAATTTGGACCTAGGCGGCTAGGCCCAGCAATCACTCAGCGCTACACCAGGCCCAGGAACACAAGTAATGCCCATTTTCGGGTAGGTAAGTTTCACATACCTGGATGATGTGCCATATCACAATCCCGTTTGCCTCATTTAAAAGAAAAAGAAAAAAATGAAAATGAAAATCTAACAAGCAACACGGGAACTACACAATAAACCAACGGTTGCCCATCCGCCCCATCCATTACAGCATTGGAACATGGGCATTATTCTAAGATCAATTCATCAAGCTAGTGTTTTTATCTGAAGACTCCCAAAAATAGTAGGATTTAGTTAAGTTTTAAGACTTTCTCTAATATAAACACCTTTATCTTAGAATTCAATAGCTCAACTCATTCAGCAAAAGTGATGGAGGCCCATCCCAAGGCCCACATCACCTTAGGGGCGGCAGCTCCTAGGATAAGGATAAGCCAAGATCCAAGAAAGAGATAAGTAAAGAAGGGATTCAAGATCCATCAAGAATTCAAGATAATCAAGAATTCTAGAGATCAAGATAATCCGGACTTCCAAGATTCATGCATGGAGATCGGACGGGGAAAATCATGGCAGAGAATCCGATCCTATCAAGATCAAGATCAAGAAGAATTCGATCCATTCAGATGAGATGCTTGGTGTCTATCTTAGTTGTTCTTTCCTAGTTATTCTATGATTTCCAGATGTATTATAAATACTGGTATTGCTTTCAGTTAATAAACACTTCAGAATCAATTCAGATTTTCTCTTCAATTTTTGCCACCTTTTCTCTCTCCTCTAGAGAATTCGGTTTTCTTCACTAGAAGCTAGCGATCGCCCGGTGATTGCAAAGCCAGCCTGGTTTCCATTGCTTCCACACTGCGTCAGGTGGTATTAGAGCAGGGAGTTTGCCCAGTCAGATGGCCAACCAAGACGGTAGCAGTCGCAACCCACCCCGTGACAGAGATCAGGGGTTACAAGCTGTTTGGAGAGCGATTGAAGAACAATGCACGACCACACGTAACATCGAACAACAGTTGGCAGAGGTGACTGAACAATTGCGAACCTTGTTACGGGAGGTTGTTCCACAGAACCAGGAAAATCCACATCAGATCGAAGGAGACGACCATGACAGACCACCCGTCAATACTGCGTTCCGACGTCCAGTTCTTGACGACGACAGTGAAGATGATTTAGAATTTGGTGGTGCTCTAGTTCTTCCCGGCAACGACAGAAACGACAGAAATTGGCACAATCAAGGTAATTTCAATCCCCGTAGGAATAATGATGAATTTAAACTCAAGATAGATATTCCTACTTTTAGTGGAGATCTTGGCATAGAGGGACTTCTAGATTGGATCACAGAAGTCGATAAATTCTTTGAGTACATGGAGATACCAGAGGAACGAAGGGTAAAACTGGTAGCTTTCCAATTAAAGGGAGGCACATCTGTTTGGTGGAAACGCCTGAGAGAGACCCAGATCAAAGAAGGAAGGGGTCCTGTTCGAACCTGGAGGCTCATGAAACAGTTTATAAGAGGTAGATTTTTACCCCCAGATTATGAATAGTACATGTTTGAATCTTACCAACGGTGTGCGCAGGGTTCTCGTAGTGTTAATGAATATACATCTGAATTTTTGAGATTAGTTGAAAGAAATCAATTATCTGAAAGTGATAACCAACAGACAACCCGTTATCTAAGCGGTTTGAGACCGTCCATCAGAGATAAAATTGGTGTACAGATGGTTCTTAGTGTGCAGGAAGCAAGGAACCTAGCATTGAAAGCAGAGTTGATGTTCCAAGACAAGGCACACAGTGATAATTATCGCTGGTACAGCGGGAGCGACAACAGACCGACAGGAACAAATCAGTCCTGGCAGTACAACCTTCTCACCTGGCAAATACAACTAACGCCGGTAAGGCCACTATAGGAGGACATACTCGAGGTAACCCTTCCAACCCTCCTAAACCTAGTAATCCCTATGCAAAGTCTGCTCCTATTAAATGCTTTAAATGTAATGAGATTGGATATAGATCCAGTGACTGTCCTAGGAGGAAGGCAGTTAATATGGTAGAAAGGGAGGATGAAGTATATTGTGGACCTGATGGGGAAGATGAAGAGAGTCCATATGAACATGAAGAGTATACCTGTGTTGTGAGAAAATTAATGCTGTTCCAGAAAAATAAAGATACTTCTCAAAGGCACAGATTGTTCCTTACTAGATGTACTATCAAGGGTAAATTATTTGATTTAATTATTGATAGTGGCAGTCAAGAAAATATTATTTGCAGGGATGTCATACAAAGGTTACAGTTATTTCCTGAAAAACATCCCAACCCATATACAATTGGGTGGATCAAGGAAGGAGGCGGCGTACGAGTGGAGAAATGCTGCAAGGTACCTTTTTTTATTGGTAAGTACCATGATGAAGTATATTGTGATATTGTAGATATGGATGCTTGCCATATTTTGTTAGGGAGGCCTTAATAATTTGATACAGATGCAAGGCACATGGGTAGAAAGAATACCTACCAACTTGAAAAAGAGGGTATACGTTATACTTTGTTACCCATGGCTGAAAAGAATATTACAAAGGCCCCAAAAGAACATGAGAAAAATTTCCTTACCATTACCCATCATCATGCTGAATTTGTAAAAGAATGTAAGGATACTCGTGAGGTACATTTGTTAGTAGTAAAGGGAGAAAATGTTAATGATGAAAATAAAATTCCAGTGGAAGTGCAGGAACTACTTGATGAATTCCATGATGTAGTTCTAGAGGAATTACCAAATGAACTCCCTCCCATGAAAGACATATAGCAGCATATTGATTTTGTTCCAGGTGCTAGTCTACCTAACCTCCCACATTACAGGATGAGTCCTAAAGAAAATGAAATCTTACAGGAAAAGGTAGAAGAATTTTTGAAGAAGGGACACATTCAAATCAGTACGAGTCCTTGTGCAGTACCAGCTTTGCTAACACCTAAGAAGGATGGCCGTTGGAGAATGTGTGTCGACAGCAGGGCCATTAACAAAATTACTATTGGGTACAAAATCCCCATTCCTAAGCTGGACAACAAAATAAAGTAGTCGATGCTCTTAGCAGGCGTGTAGCCCTCACCAAGACCCTTAGTATTGAGATTGTGGGTTTTGAGTGCTTAAAAGACCTATATGCCCAGGATGAGGACTTCCAACAAGTATGGGAGAAATGTGTCAATAGACAACCAGTAGATGACTTTTACATCTATGAAGGGTTCCTTATGAAGGGGGAACAACTGTGTATTCCTTGCACCTCCCTCCGTGAAAAGATCATCAGGGATCTGCATGGGAGTGGATTATCAAGACACCTGGGAAGGGATAAGACAATTGAAGCAGTTAAAGGGCGTTATTACTGGCCGAAATTAAGAAGGGATGCGTCCACTATTGTAAGCAGATGTTATATTTGTCAGACAGCTAAGGGACAAACCCAAAACACTGGTCTCTAAATGCCCCTACCCGTTCCTACTGCTATTTGGGAAAACCTGTCCATGGATTTTGTGCTAGGCTTGCCAAAAACCCAAAGGAACATGGACTCCGTCTTTGTGGTGGTTGACAGGTTCTCTAAAATGGCTCACTTCCTCCCATGCAAGAAAACATCAGATGCATCAGTGACAGCCAAATTATTTTTCAGGGAGATTGTCCGTCTACACGGGGTGCCCAAGACTATCACATCAAATCGAGACACAAGGTTCCTCAATCACTTTTGGATGACCCTGTGGAGGTTATTTGACTCATCACTAAACTTCAGCAGCACAACCCATCCACAGAAAGACGGACAGACAGAGGTGGTAAACCGGACTCTTGGTAATTTATTTTGTAGCATATGTCGGGAGAGGCCAAAACAATGGGACTTTGCCATTACCCAAGCCGAGTTCGCCTACAATAATGCAGTGCACAGTTCTACAGGTAGATCCCCATTCTCCATTGTTTACATGAAGGTTCCAAATCATGCACGGGACCCAGTGAAACTACCCAGAGTACCTGGTGACAGTCGCAGAACAGATGGCGGACCAGATCCAATCCGTCCAAGAAGCCGTGAAGAAGAAGCTAGAGCAAACCAACGCCAAGTACAAGTTGGCAGCGGACAAGCATCGTCGACCCCAAGTATTTGACGTCGATGATGAAGTTATGGTATTCTTGAGGAAGGAAAGGATTCCCGTGGGAAAATACAACAAGTTGTAGCCTCGGAAGTACGGTCCATACAAGATCATGAAGAAAATCAACGACAATGCCTATGTTGTGGACCTACCAGATCATATGGGTATCTCTAAGACCTTCAATATTGCTGACATCCATCGCTACCTGCCAGAGATGACACTTGCATATCCCAGTCACGACTCGGGGTCGAGTTCTTTCCAAGTGTAGGAGAATGATGGAGGCCCATCCCAAGGCCCACATCACCTTAGGGGCGGCAGCTCCTATAAGGAGAAGTCAAGATCCAAGAAAGAGATAAGTAAACAAGGGATTCAAGATCCATCAAGAATTCAAGATAATCAAGAACTCGAGAATTCAAGATAATCAAGAATTCCAGAGATCAAGATAATCCAGACTTCCAAGATTCATGCATGGAGATTGGACAGTGAAGATCATGGCAGAGAATCCGATCCTATTAAGATCAAGATCAAGAAGAATTCGATCCATTCAGATGAGATGTTTGATGTTTATCTTAGTTGTTCTTTCCTATTTATTCTATGATTTCCAGATGTATTATAAATATTGGTATTGTTTTCAGTTAATAAACACTTCAGAATCAATTCAGATTTTCTCTTCAATTTTTGCCACCTTTCCTCTCTCCTCTAGAGAATTCGGTTTTCTTCACTAGAAACTAGCGATCGTCCGGTGCTTGCAAAGCCAGCCCGGTTTCCATTGCTTCCACGCTGCATCAAAAAGCCACAGAGGCACCAATTAAGTCATCTAATTAGGAAATAGAGATAACAAGTATAAAACAAACACATAAAGGAAACCATAAAGTTAAATAAATTAAAAAATAAACATATGGAATTGAATTAAAGCACTGATCTATGAATCTATCAACAACTATAGGTTCATTTTGCCAATCAGTTGGTTGTCTTTGTGAGTTAAGTACTGAACCAATATTGAGATGTCTGTCACTTTGATAATTCTTAAATCAATGCTAGACTCTACTTTGCTAGCTGCTTTTTAGTTTTTCTTTTCCTGAAAAAGAGTAATATAAGGTAAGCAGTGATATCATTTGTTACACCCTGATACCTGAACCAACAAATCTGTGCATCACACACACAAATAGACATATGGCAGTTGATTTCTCTATTAGGATGATGATTGAATGCTTTCCTGAATGGTCAAATGGCTTTTTGATCTGTTTTAAGAAATGATCCTCACTTTGTTTTAAGAAAATTTTCAGGATTTGAACAGCCCATAATGGCTTGTTGTGGGTATGGAGGTGCACTACCATTGAACTATGACATCAGGATCTCTTGTGGCCAAACTAAGACTCTAAATGGGAGCTCAATTATAGCCAAAGGGTACAATGATACAACTGAATATGTTAACTGGGATGGGATGGAATCCACTATACTGAGGCTGCAAATCGATTTGTCTCATCTCAAATACTGTTTGGAAAATATTCTGACCCACCTTTCTCAGACAAAATACGGTTCCTTCTCAAGCTCAAGTTCTAAGGAGTCAACTTATTCTTTTCTGCTGTAATAAATTCCAAATTTTCTTTTTACTTAATTTAATATATAAAAATCATGTTATTAGTAAACTAGAGCTAGAAATTCAGTGATAGAGAATCTCATACTTCATTATCAGTAAGTCATTGACATATAGTAAAATCATGTGGTGGAAATTCTCTCCTACATATAACTATTTTTATAAAATAAGGTACACAGTGAGGTTCAGTCTGTCAAAGGGCCATGTTTAATTTGCTAGAAAGATCCTTGGATACCATTATTATTTTTATGAAACATTTTATGGGTATGAAAATGCTCATGGGATTAACATTCCAAATATGTATCAGTTAGAATCTGACTAAAACAAAGTAATTTTAGAATAACATTTATTTATACAGATAATGCAAAAAAAAAACTATTCTTATCCTCAAGTGGGCAACTTTCAATAAAAAAATGTCTAGTATGTTTCCTGTCCCTGTAATTTCAATTGAAGACCGATGAACCTTTCAAGCCAAAAAGCATTACAATTTCAACAAATAAAAGTCTAGTCTGTTTCTTGTGCCTACTATCATAGTTCCTACATCATCCATCCATTCACACAATGAATGTTCATTAAACACTGCTACAGATTAAAAAATAACATGGAGATTAAGCACTACTACAGATTAAAAGTGAACTCCGTCACCTACCCATAGCATTGTTGACGTTGGGGAAAGCCCCATAATGTTCATTAAACACAATGAATGTTCCTACATCAGTCCCCCATTGTTTGAGGACCTTGACCTTGTGTTGTGTATGATTTTTGATTTCTCATGTCTCTTATGCAATCTAGCATATAATACAATTCTAGATGAAATCTGAAATCTAATTTCATCATAATATAATTGTCGATGAAATCTGATTTCTTTCTTTCCTTTTGTTTTTTGTGTTTTGATTGTTTGGGTTCAAAGCATAGATACCCAAATCCAAGAAATACAAATGCAAAAAACAACCATATCTTCAAAGAATACAGAGACCTAGATAAAATAAATGGAAAATACGACCCTATCTTCAAAGGAATACAGATCCAGTTGAATAAAAAAATCCAGATCTAAGAAATACAACATCAAATCGCAGATCTAAGAACCACAATACAACAACAAATCCCAGATCTAAGAAACACAACATATAATAAATAAATAAACACTATAGAAAAACAAATCATAGATCTATAGTGGGTTGTCTCCAAATTTGAGACGAGTTGACATCGTTCCCTCAGAGTAGAAAGACAACGTGCAAATTTGGCTTAGGTATGTACCTTCTTGTTTGTCACAAGATGGGGACGATGAGATGCTTGGGAACATCCTCTATGTTGTGAGAAGAGTGCATCCAAACCTTGTTACAATAAGAACAAACTGTGTGTGTGTAAGAGAGAGAGAGAGAGAGAGTGAAAGAGAGAAGAGGGTCACATGGAGTCGAAAAAGACTATGGAAACAGGAAGCTTGAGGGAAGAGGGTGCCAGCAAAAGAAACTCAATGGTGACAGCAGGAGGAAGAGAGACATTACTTTTTACACCAATGGGCAGTAATGAACCCATGACAGGATTAATGAACCACAACTTATTGAGGGGACTAACTGTCCACGATAAACAGTAAAACCCACCTGTTTCAGATAAGGTTAACAAGCCTAAAACTCAAAGGACAGGAACCAGGTTCTTACAACTTCAACGAATACAAATGAGTTTTTCAACTTCAAAAACTTCAAAGCATTAAAAAGATGGACCTTTGCTTAATACAACAAACCTTTAGAGATTGTGTAAACTTCCTGGGCTGGCCTTTGAACTCTCATATTCGTCCAAAATCTCAATAAGGAAAAATAGTAAAATACAAATCTACTTCAAATCTAAAATAACCTGTTTTAAGAGATGCCTAAAACTTAAAAGGACACGAACCAGGTTCCTGCAACTTCGACGAATACAAATGAGTTTTTCAACTTTTAAAACTTCAAAACGATATTAAAAAGAACCTTTGCTTAATACAACAAACCTTTAAAGATTGTTTGAACTTCTTGGGCTGACTTCTGAACTCTCAAATTCGTCCAAAACAATCTGAGAACTCTCAATAGAGGAAAAATAGTAAAATGCAGCTCTACTTCAAATGTAGAATAACCTGAGAGATCTGTTTGGGAGATTTGAGGGAAGGTGGCAACTTTCCTTTGCATGTAAATAACTGTTCTTTAGAAAGTTCCTCTTCGTTTTATGATTGTGAATCTTTGAGATTGGTTGAGAGGATGGGAGGTCAAGGTAGGAGAAGGGGAGGAGTGCTTGTGTGTGTGTTGTGGAAGGAGATTCAAAATTTCAAAAATCTCTCGTCCCTCCCTTGTACTCTTTGAGTTTTGTCTTTTCTTCTTCCCTCATTTGAATGCATGGGAAGACTCATTGTCCTACATTGCTTAGGAAGGGAGTTGAGTTGGAATATATCTATAAATTTGCTTTCTCTATGGGTAGGGACCCATAGGAGGAAAGCACTATAGATATTCACATGCATGTGAGGGGGGTTGGGGGTGCTTTTCACATGTACGTCGAGCCGGGCTAGGCCAGAACAGGACGTGAGCGCATGCGTGTGAGTGTACTTGTACATGTATATGTGGCTGAGTCGTGCCACTTGGTCTCTCTGAAAGGACACTTTTGTATCCATTCGAGTGATTAAGAACACTCTATAAAACGAGTGTTGATTGACCCAGAAGCACATATCATTGCACACAACACAACTTTCTCTCTATCTATCGAGTGTCGATTTTCTAAGCATCATTCTTGGTGGTTTATGGAGGTTTGGTAAGCGAGTGCACGCCTACCAATGGCTAGTGGGCTGTTTTATCTTAGTGACCGATTCGTAATCATCCGGCTGCATTGTAGGGGGAAAATACGATTTTAAAGAGAGTGAACAAGTGGCATGACTCAGCCCTCCTTCTCTATACAAGTTCTCAGTTTCACAGTTCTACAACACTACAATTTTGCAAGTTCTTGGTTTGGAAAATAATTTCCGATAAGTTCTATTCTGCCTTCTTTAGGCTGAGTTTGGAAGGAGTACAAATGCAAATATGTAGAGTGCAAAACCTTATATTTTGTATTATTTTGCATGTATTTATGATGTATATATTTGCATTCGTACTCCTTCCAAACTGAGCCTTACTATTTTCGAACAAAGAGAGAGAGTTGGGAAGCGATAAGAGAGAAAGGTAAAAGGTTAAAGGAGAGATAAGAGAAGGGGGAATGAGAGAATGAGAGAGCTACTGAAGTGCACTTAATCACTATAGAATATAGTAATTAGTCAAAGTGAAGCTTTACTGTCCTAATGAGTATCAAATTTTCTTTGTAGCTTCAATTTTTTATTGATAATGAAATTATTTTAATTGAAATTATATTAGTTGAAACACAAGTTTACAAAGTCTTGCACAATGGATGGTCAAGAGGGATTATTTTTTTTTTGAAGGCTTAAAACATATTTCATTCTTTCAAGAGATCGATACAAAGAAATGCCGAAAAGGCCAATTTAAGTTCAAAGACAATTTCTCAAGAAGAACAAAATAAAGAGATGGATAAAGGAGAATCAAAAGAACTTCTACAACCAAAGCAAAGTGAATTAAATCACCAACAGAAGTGGATAAGTACATCTCCAAACCACCATAACCAGCAAGCATAATTGATATGAGAGGTTTCCAACAAAAATGGTAATTGAAAGTGGAAGTTACAAAGCCAAACAGCCATGATCCGTAACTTCCAACCAATCCAATCTAATCCAATCCGTAAAAGATGGCAAGGCCAATCTAATCCAATCTAATCCAATCCGTAAAAGTGTGATTGCCATCCAGTACATCAGAGAACTGTCAACTACGAATTTCCATCCAACATGTTGAAAAATTGTAACGTCCATCCACGATGCCAGAGAACCATAACCGCCATGTAGGATGCCAACGAACTTTAACTTCAATCCAAATCGCCGAAAATGGCAATATGAGAAGCAACTTCCACGAGCCTCTCTCAAAATAGAGAGAGTGACTGGCTAACTGATGATTAACTGACTGATGAGTGACTTGGCGGAGACTACGGCAGGCTGCCTACTGACTGACTGACTGACTGAAGGCTCCTTGGCTACCTATAGGGATGATTTTCTACCACAAAAGTTTGGCTCTAATGATTCATTTCCCAATGAGCTACCCTATGTGCTGGAATATTATGCTATACTTGTCCACGACAGAGAGAATTGTTGTCTTGTAGCTTCCGCTTTAGAGTGAGATTCATTAACCACGACAGAGAGAATTGCATTTGTGTTTGTCCCTGAATCAGAAAGGTTGCATATAGGATTGCACGTCATGCTTTTGTTATTTTCTCAAATGTATACTTGGTCCATAATTCCCGTCTTTACTGGAGGATTGTATTGTTGATGATATTTTTTTTTTGAGTACTTAATGAATTTGTTTTATAAAATAAAAAGAAATTATGAAACTAAATCTAATGTTAATTGGGTCAAGTGGTATCAACTCCAATATAATTAGTGTTGTTAGATAAATTTGTGTTATTTTTATTACCTATCATAAATTTAACTTTTTTTATTACATTTTATTACTCTTGAATTAATTTTATTTTTATTAATTAATCTCAAAATAATAACAATCATATATTAATTTTACTTTCATTTTTAATAAAATTTACTTTGAATAATTGAAGAAAATTTAAGTTTATTCAATTTATAATTAATTATAAATGAAGTGAGCTTTGTTAATGATTTTTAGTTACTGTAGTTGTAGATCCATTTAGGTTATTCAAAAGTTCAAAATTTGAGTTTGACTCAGCAATTTGTGTTCAAACCAAGTATGTTCTCCTTAATCCTTGCCCTTATTTATTGTGTTCGTGAATCATTAATCTTGCTGGCAACTGATAGTTTGACTAGTTTATAATTGAACATCAGCTATGTTGTGATGGGAAGTTTCACCTATTCTTTACTTTATTTATTTTTTTCCTTTCACAATTATCGGTTATTGCAATAGTGGGGTAGGTCCTAAAACATAGTTGTCCTCCTAATTGTCATGTGCCTGTGCCCGGGTTTTTTGTCCTTGCATCAACTAGGTCCAGTCGAGTTCAAATTTGCGCCCCACCACCTCTCGCCCCACAAACGCGCCCCACACACCGAGTGTCTGCCACCTATCCATTCACATGTAGGAATGCTTCCTGCGTGCGGGGCTAACGGTGGTTGAGGGGGTGGGAATGTAGAAATGAAGCTTTTGGGGCTAATGGGACGACCATTAGCTTGTCCCAAGCCCCAAAACCTTCATTTCTACATTCCCACACCATCAACTGATACCTCTGCTCGAACTGGCCGTCCCCTGACCCTTTTCTTCTCCCCTTCACCCGAGCTCTCCTTCTCTAGCACCAGCGACCACTCCAGTTAGTTCACGTTGACCAGGTATTCTCTAACACTTATATTTTGTTTTTTCATTTCAAATCAGCTAAATCTCTATTCTCTGATATTTTGTTTTCTCATTTTAGATCAGAGAAACCACCAGCCATCTACAATGACCACCGACAATCATCTAACCACTTCTCATAACATCACTCTTTCACACATTTTTCTTATTTTTTTCTTTTTTCTGACATTTTGTTTTTTTTTTTTAATTTCAAATCAGAGAAAACACTAGCAATAGTCTTTTTTCTCCGGCATCGGCAATCATCTGGCCATTTCACTATCACCAGCGATCTCCCAACAAAGTAACAAATAATAGAATCTTCTTCTAATAATTTCAGTCTTAGGAGGATTTTCCCCAATATTACTAGAACTCAAGAGGATGCTTGTTACCAGAAAAGTCAATTATCAGAGGCAATGGCATCCATTACCAGAAAAGTCGATTCAAATAGGGATGCTTGTTGCCCAGATGGCCAGATACAAAGGTGAGAAAGATGAGCAGTAGCAATTGAGGAACATGAATCAAATGCTCATGCATGTCAATAAAATACACAGTTCCATCCACTATAGGACAAAAATCTACATAGATCTAAATGAGATAGCCTATTGTAAACTACAAAGGATCTCCATTTTTTGAAGGATGGTCAGAAAATCCAACCAAATCCTCAAAGAAGCTCTTTTAGGTCTCCTAAAAGAGGATACTGTAGCTTAGAAAATCCAACTTTAGGATGGTCAAAAAATCCAATTGCTACATAACCCTCTGAGGTTATTGTAGCTCATATGCTCTGAGGAGCTCTTTTAGGTCTTTTCGTCTGGAAAATTTCTACTTTTAGCTTGATAGAAAGGTCTGCATGGTATGGAGAGACAAATTATGCTGAATAAGGAAGAGAACACCATGGAGAGAAGACTGAAGGCACTTCAAAACAAATGCAAAAGGGCCCTTATCGCAGACAGGAAGAACGCCCATGGCGTTATTCAACAAGTCAAAAATTACTGGGCGAGTGGTAACTATGAAGTAAAATGGTTGGAAGGTTCTATGGGTGAGTTTCAAGAAAGAAAAGGAAATGAAGAGATTCTTACAGCAGGAATCCTGACTAATAGATGGTTACCCTTTGTTGCTGCAAAAATGGAGTACGAATGTTCCCTTAGATCAAGTTGAGTTTAAGGAGTTGTGTATTACAATACGAATCTTGAAGGCACCAGTGTTGGGAATGGAGTGCGAAAATGGTTTCAGTTGTAGGCAAACCTTTGAAGGAAGAAGAGAATGATGAGATTGCAAATGAGGAGGAAGCAGAGGGGGTGGAGCCCCTGTGGGAGAGATTTCTACGGATTAGGGTCAAGCTGGATACAAGTAAACCACTGGACTTAGAAACTTTGATGAGGATAGGAATGGGGGTAAGGAGTGGTATAGCTTCCGGTATGAAAAGCTTTCGAAATTCTGCTATCATTGTGGGATAATTGGCCATGAGGAATAAACTTGTCAAAAGTTTTCCAACATGCAGATGATGGAAGAGCTTGCATACAGAATAGCCGGCCATAACTTGAACTCGAAAAGTGGGTTAGTTAATTATGACCCTTCACTTAGAGCATTGCCGGATTGGAAGGAGTTTAAATTTATCAATTGAGCCGGCAAGAAGCGGAGCAGCAGAATACTACAAGGCAAGCCATGGAATCGCAAGTTGGTGTGATGGAATGGAATCTAGGAGCGGAAACGGAAAAGAACCCAACCAATTTGGGGGTCAACATTACAAGGGAAGTTTCTCTCAAACACGTTAAAAATCGCAATGAGTTGCCTAAGTTGAGTGGTTCATGCAGAAAGAAGTTGTTCCAGGAGGCTTCCAACCCTAAGCTAGGAAACCAAAACATCTTTCCACTGGAGGGTATCTTCACGGTGATCATATCTCTGGAGAAATCCCATCGACAATCGGTGGTCGAGGAAGAAGATGATACAAGTCGTGATGGAATGCATGGCAGAGGGGGGTGCTTGAGAGTTGGTTTGCTTCAGATGGAGGCGCATTAGTCACAGAGAGAATGATAGCAGACCCATTACGAACAGAGAACCGAAGCTGACATGGCAAGGGGTAAGTCAGCCAACGAGAGACTTGGAGTTAAGGGGTCGGACCGGGTCTGTTTGTGTGAGAGCACAAAAACAAAAGGTAAAGAAATAATGAATTTTCTAGAGAGAGAACTTTACTATGGTTCTTCGAAAAAAAGAGGAGCAGAGGGAGTATTGGTTAGAGACTTAGAAGATTCAAACTCGAACTCAGAAGATCAATTGGATCGAGCTACTAAGAAGCTGAGACTTGCAAGGTGTGGCGACTAGGGTAGATCTGGGTTTGATTGGGAGAACCAGAAAGTCTCTGAAGTTTGGGATGATGAAGAGGACAGTGACATTGATGATTTGTTGGTGGATAATGTGGAGAATATTGAGCAAAATGATGTAGGTGATAATGAAAAAGACTTAGCTACAATGGATATGGATCTTGATGCTATAAGCTGCGTGGTGAGGAGAATAAGACACAGTAATCAACACATTGAAGAGATAAGTTCTCGTCATCATTTTGTTATGATTTCCAAGTATCCCACTGCTATCACTACTAAAGTAAACTTGGTTAGAGTTTGTGCCTCATTTACTTAGTATTTAAATTCAGTTAAAACTTGTTTCAAGAGGATAGGGGTAAGGCCAAGTGTAAAGAAAATAAAAAACTACATCTCAGTACCCCCATTATTATATAGGAAGACTAATCTTTTAAAAATGCCTACAATAAAAGGCCTTAAAAAAATTATTTTAAACCATAATGGTTACAGTGGGAAACTCTCTGTAGTAGGAAATTTGCTTTAAGGAAAAAAAGGTTAAAAGTAAGAAAAAAAGAGGTTGAGTCAGAACTGGTGGAATTAGGGGGTATCAAAGGAAGCCGATTGGGGTTACAATTGATCCCTCAAATCTCATTTTAAGGGTTTCTTCTGAAAGAATGGTAGGATCCATCTAATGGACGCCAATAAGGTTGCGGAATGGGTGGGCGAATTTCAAAAATTTTCCTACCTTCTTCCAACTGGGAATCATATTCCCTAAATTTAGAATACCATATTCAAGGATCTTACTTGAACCATAATCGAACCAGATCTGAACCAAAAGGTAAAAGGGAGGAATATACCTGATCTGGAGAAGCAATATCTCCCAAAGTTGGTGTTCACGCCCAAAGAAGAAACCAAGATCCGCTCCTGCTGAAGATGACACAGCTGTGGATGGAACGGAACCAGTAGGGTGCGTCCTACACACTGGATCCTTCGTAAGAATCCTCTGGAAACTCTGAACATCGAATCTTCTTCAGTCTTTCCTGCAAAACTGATGTCAAGAACTGATTTTTGACTTCCTAATGCTGCAAAGATCGAATCTTGCAAGAGGGAATGGCGGCGGCAAGAGGAGAACTCCAGGGACAAAGATGGCTGAACTGCTTCTCTTCTCTCTGGAGTATGAATGAGATTTAATCTCAAATCATAGGGAGTTTTCTTTCACCAAGACCCTGGTTCGAAATCTAGTATGTTTTTCTTGGGTTTCTCCTCCTTTCTTCTTGATTAAGAAACCTCCTCATTAGGAGTTATCCCAATCCAAATCTGTATTTGGATAGGGGATTATCTTAATCCTATATGCAGATTAAGTTAGTTTACTCTTGATCTTATCAGAAGGTTACCAGATTCAAATCTAATTTGAATTTGGTCTCCTGGAGTGGATAAGGTTAAAGGCCCAATCCTTTTACTAACATTAATCTCAGATTCGCCCCATAGATGGGTGATCATATCAGCCCAACTCGTAATGGGCTTTTGGCCCATTATAAGTTCAGTGTTCAACTACTTTCCAATCTGCTGCCCAGTTGGGCTTCTTTGTATGGCGTGGGACCCAAGCATTGATCTACACACCAGCCACATGGGTTTGGCCCAGCCTTTAATATAAGGCCCAGCCGAATTCACTGAAAAACTCAGTGAGCCCCTGAGTCCATCACATGGACCCTATGGGCCCAACACTTACATTAAGTGGTCCTTTGGCCAAGCCATCTTATAAAAACCTAGAGACTGTGGGCAAGTGCAAGATTAGCCCATCAGGTACTATCTTAAATGGTCTTACACTTAACCTCTTAGCCCTTAATGATTAAGCACTGCCCGACAAGAGAGGACATCTCCCTCGGCTGCAAGGAACAGTACTGCACTCTCTACTCACATGGATCCCGAGAATTAAAACCATTTGCAAACATTTCGAAATCGTACATATATATAAATATATTAATTTTGCAAAAACAAAATTCCAATGATTGAAATCAACTGCCGGCAGTTTGGTTTCCATCAGAGAGAGTGCATTCCCGATCATTACCCTTTGTTCGACAAAGTGGCTGATCCTGTCATTATGATCACCCACTCAGATGAATTCTTAGACTGTCCCAACATACACAGGTTTTGATCCCTATCTAAGGATCTCACTAATTGGTATATCAAAAACTGCCCGATCCGATACCTAGTGAAATGTCATAATCGAGTCTAGGGGTCAGGTGTAACTTTCCAGTTTTGCCCATCTGTCTCCAAGGTCCAGGGTAATACTGGAAATCTGGTCCGGTTCAAGGATTCAAGTAATCACATACTGCATGTGCCTTGGGTTTTACCCTAGTGGCCGAGACAGGCTATCCCAACACTTGGCGGCACACCAGTATCAGCTTTGGCAGGATAAATCTCCCCAGACTTATCCAATGACTGTGAACATTTAAAACTAACACGAGTCTCTATAAGTGTCCAGTTTTAGGGTCTTACACAGAATTAAACCAAACAACATGAATCAAACATGCACTTTATTTATTTCCACTAAATAACGAAAGTACATCAAATCGGATTGAAGCTAAGGGTATACAAAACTGTCTAACAGCTCCCACTTGCACTTAGGTCCAATCTGGTACAAACCGGAGTCCCATACTTTCCACGTGTTTCTCAAACACTTTCTGTGTCGGTGGCTTAGTCAATGGGTCTGCCACATTATTCGCTGATGCTACCTTCTGAATTTGGACGTTCCCTCTACCAACGATCTCCCGTAGTACGTGGTATTTTCTCTCGATGTGCTTCGACTTCGAGTGGGCCCGATGCTCTTTAGCTTGGGCGATCGCCCCATTGTTGTCGCACAACAACGGGATGGTGATGTGCTGGATGTAATCGCTCCCATTTCGTGTATGAATTTCTTCATCCACACGGCTTCCTTGGCAGCTTCACTTGCGGCAATGTATTCGGCCTCGGTTGTGGAATCTGCAGTGGACCCCTGTTTGCTGCTTTAACAAACAGCACATGATCCTATCGTGAAAACATACTTAGATATAGACTTTCTATCATCTGGATCCGACTGGAAATCGGCATCGGTATATCCTAGAACTTGCAGTGAACTACCATCGAATACCAGAGAAAATTCTTTTGTCCTCCGAAGGTATTTGAGTATGTTCTTCATAGCAGTCCAATATTCCTGCCCTGGGTTTGCCTGGAATCTGCTTATCACACTCACCGCCTGAGCAATGTCCGGGCGAGTGCACAGCATGGCATACATGATGCTCCCTACGGCTGAGGCATAGAAAACGTCTCTCATGCCCTCAATCTCCTCAGAAGTCTTGGGAGACATCTTCTTGGAGAGAGTGACTTCGTTCCTGAAAGGAACGTTTCCTTTCTTGGAGTTCTCCATGTTGTATCTTTTGACAATTTTGTCAATATAAGCAGCTTGGGATAATCCAATTATCCGCTTCGATCTATCTCTATAATGTCGAAGACTCAGTATGTATGAAGCTTCTCCAAGATCTTTCATGGAGAACTGCTGTGACAGCCATACCTTGACCGAAGTCAATATTCCTACATCATTCCCAATGAGTAGGATGTCGTCCACGTACAACACCAAAAAGGTGATCCTATCCCTACTGGACTTCCTGTAAACACGCCCCGGATTCTGCTCAAAGTCGAACGTTTTGACGGCTGAATCAAAACGGATGTTCCAACTCCTAGAAGCCTGCTTTAGTTCATATATGGATTTATTGAGTTTACATACAATATGTTCCTAATCAGCAGCAATGAAGCATTGCGGTTGTTGCATGTAGATATCTTCACTAAGATCTCCATTCAGGAACGCGGTTTTGACATCCATTTGCCAAATCTCGTAATCATGGTATACTACTACAGCTAGCAGGACCCTAATAAATTTAAGCATGGCCACGGGCGAAAATGTTTCCTCATAATTGATGCATTCTTTTTGAGTATATACTTTCGCCCCCAAACGAGCTTTGTAGGTCTCAATCCTGTCATCGGGGCCCTTCTTCCTCTTGTAGATCCATTTGCAACCAATTGCTTTTACCCCGGAGGGCGGGTCTACTAGAGTCCAGACTCCATTGGTCTCCATCGATTCCATCTCAGCTCTCATGGCCTCCACCCACTTTTGGGAATCTATGTCTAACATAGCCTCCGCGTAAGTTACGGGATCCTCCTCACTAGTCAAGGCTTCCACTAGGTAACTATCCTGGTCATAACCATATCGGACTGGTGGCCTAGATATCCGGGTGGATCTTCTAGGTTAGTCACTACCTGGAACCTGTGGGACATCTCCCACTGCTCCTGAGCTCTCCTCATCAAGAACTATTTCCTAACGATGGGTGTCCAGGATGTATTTGGTTTCTAAGAATTGGGCGTTTCGACTGCAGAACACTTTCTGTCCACTTGGGTCATAGAATAGATAATCCACCGAATCTTTTGGGTAGCCTATAAATAGGCAACGACTGGTTTTAGATTCCAACTTGTCCGCACTTATTCTTTTAACGTGTGCAGGACAACCCCAAATCTTCAAGTGTCTCACACTTGGCTTCCTTTCGGTCCAAAGTTCATATGGAGTTTTCGAAACTAATTTAGTTGGAACCCGATTCAGCACGTAGATAACAGTCTAATGCGTATCCCCAAAAAGATGTGGGTAATTCTGAGCGTACGAGAAGTGACCGGACCATGTCCAACAAAGTCCTATTCCTCCTCTCTGAAGCACCGTTGAGTTGAGGTGTAGCAGGAGCTAATTGTGACACTATCCCATTGACCTTTAAGTAGTCCCTGAATTCGTCAGAGAGATACTCGCCTCCTCAATCTGATCGAAGAACCTTAATTTCTCTCCCTAACTGTTTCTCGACTTCTTGTCTGAACTCTTTGAACTTTTCAAAGGATTCAGACTTATGTCTCATTAGGTATACGTAACCATATCGTGAAAAATCATCTGTAAAGGTGATGAAATACACGTATTAATTTTGTGTCCTAACACTCAGGGGACCACATACATCAGTATGTATTAGGTCAAATGTGCTTTCAGATCTTTTAGGCTTACCGTCAAATGGCCGCTTAGTCATCTTACCTTGAAGGCAATGTTCACAAGTGGGAATATTTTCTATGGTTAGAAAATCCAAAGGACCATCTTTTACCAGCCGTGTGATTCGGTCAACACCGATATGGCCAAGTCAGTAATGCTAGAGGCACGTGAGATTTACTGAATCACGATTCCTTGGGATTTTTGACCGACGTAGTTTCGGTTAAGTTAGTTTCTAGAGAGGGACGTAGAACATAGAGACCGTTCTCCAGTTCCCCGCATGCGATGAATTTGTTATTCCGTTTAACAGTAATCATATTACTAAAATAAACAGTATATCCATCAGCACACAGTTTAGAAACAGAAATCAAATTTTTTTTCAAGTTCTGTACATAAAGACAATCTTTAAGTACAAGTACACCTTCTCTAAAAATTAATTCTACGGTTCCTATCGCCGCAGCTATAACACTTGCAATCGTTCCCAAGAATAGTGTCACTTCGCATTCACTCAATTTTCTGCTAACTTTGAACCCCTGCAGTGAGTTACACGTTTGAGTTGAAGCCCCGGAGTCAACACACCAGAACACGGAAGTAACTAACATATTAGTTTCTATGACACAAGTTTCGATGTTACCTTTCTTAGATTCCAGGTAGGTAGGACAGTTCCTCTTCCAGTGGCCGGTCTGCTTGCAGAAGTGACAAACATCAGATGTCTTGTTCTTCTTCTGCTTCTTAGGTTTGGCAGTTTTCTTTTAGGGCTTCTTTGCCTTTCTCTTTTTCTTGCCCGATTTGTTAGTTTTGGCAAGCATAACCATAGGCTCATAATTCTTGAGCAGATCCTCGGCCCTCTGCAACATATTGCTGAGTTCCTAGACGTTGACATTCAGCTTATTCATATTGTAGTTCATTGTAAACGCATTGAAGGAAGAGGGCAAAGAATTTAGGATGGCATCCACTTGCGTGCCAAGATCTAGTCCGGATCCAAGAGCTTCTAGTTCGTTAATGTATCCCATCATCCGAAGACAATGGTCATGAACTTTCTGCCCCTTGGATATCTGCGTGATCATGAACAATTTCAGGACCTTCTGTCGAGTAGAACGGTTCTGCTCTTCATACATTGTCTTTAGACTGTCCAATATGTCATTGGCTAGTTCAATCTGATCGAACTACCTCTATATTGTGTTGTCTAATGAGGCAATGACAAAGCAGCGGGCTAGGGAGTTCTTGTCCTCCCAATCTTGGTAATCCCTCCTACGGGCATCAGAAGCCCTATCACCCGGACGCTCCGGGGCAGGATTTTTCACTACCTTATCTAACTTTTCAGAAATTAGGACCAGCATAAGATTTCTGTACCAATTGGGATAGTTTGGGCCCTTAAGCTTGTTATCGTCTAGAAGCTTTGCAAATTGACCGTTTGCCATTTTCTGATAAAATAGCAAAGACGTTAGTCCACAGCCTTAGTTTGATTCATGTTACCTACATAGATATGGTTTTTAATCTATGTTCCATTCCCATTTGTTCATCTCTGAGATTTCCCTCATTTCTCAGTGACGGAACCGACGAAATGTCTCTGGAAATGTAGGAAATCACATGGGGTGCGTGAAGCCAACTGTTTCAGTTGCAAAACCCCACCACCTTTCTGTAACGGTTCATATCCACTCATCAAATGAGTTTCCTTTTTTGGCCTCTATCAGACAAGGTTCAGAGCCATTTTCAGGTAAACCTTTCTGTCCAGTGAGTGCTTACCCATTATATTCAGGTTACGCCAAGGTACCGTGAGAGAATTCCCATTTTCTGGTGAAGCCCCTCCCACATTGGTCTATGACGCTCCTATCATCTTATGAAACACTGACAGATCCAACAGTAAATGGATAACCCAATTTTATGGTGCATTTCCTCATTACTGAAGGACCCATCATTGTGCTAATGACGGAAGGCCTTTAGAGAGTCCATCATATGGATCTCCCTATCGCATGCACTCATATTTGCTGGAGGGAACGAAATTACGCCCTAGTTCTAATTTAGGTCAAACCAGAGTGGCTCCTACTGACTTTCATAAAGTCAGATTTCTGGTGGGCCTTTAGTGGCTAGGGGTTCCGTACGCATCCCTTTGCAGGGTTGTGGGGCCCACCAAGTAAGGAGGGGTCATCTAATGACCTTAAGGGACACCATGGCAATGATGTGCATTCAGCCATGGTGTGCGCATGACCCAGTAACGAGTCTTCATGGGCCAAGTGCTTATGGCCCATGGTCGCAGCACATCAAACATCCAAACATCACATGTAAAGGAGGAATTGATCCAATCAATTAATTGCTGTAAAGCCCATCGAATAGCCCATTTAAAACTAAACCATTAACAATTAGTGTCTACTAGGTGTATGGGCTGAATCGCAGTTAGTAGTTCGGCCCATACAGCTTATCTCACAACAATGGGCTTTTGCAGTTTTAACCCTTTAAAATTGGGCTTTACAGGTGGGCCGAAAACATCCAAACATCACATGTAAAGGAGGAATTGATCCAATCAATTAATTGCTGTAAAGCCCATCGAATAGCCCATTTAAAACTAAACCATTAACAATTAGTGTCTACTAGGTGTATGGGCTGAATCGCAGTTAGTAGTTCGGCCCATACAGCTTATCTCACAACAATGGGCTTTTGCAGTTTTAACCCTTTAAAATTGGGCTTTACAGGTGAGCCGAATTAATCCCTATAATTGAACATCAGATTTGGAACAGCAAGTGTGAGAAATATGGACTAAAAAACAGTTCCCTTCGAACCCCAGATTCAGTCCAAATAGTTTTGGTCCAATCTAGTCCGAAATGGTCCAAAACTGATTTTCAATTCAAGAATTAATTCATGAAAGATCTGAAATTAATAATCTTGATTTTAAACAAACACAAATTAACTATGGACTGTTCGCACCACCTGCAAAACAGAGGTTAATCACTAAAGTTGTAGTTTCATAAACTGCAAATCGCAGGAAGCGATTTCTCCATCTGCAAATCTCCAGCGCCGCCATCTTCTTTCTTCTTATTTAATCAAGAAAAATAAATAACATAAATCCTATTTCTATTAATTAATTACATTCTTGATCAAATCCTATACAGTCAGTCTAGAAAAATAAAAAAAAAATTATTCACAAACCGAATTGAATAAAATAAAAGAAAAAGGGTGCGCAAACCATCTGCGCCAAAACTGCACTACGATCTCCAGGTTCGAACAATCCATTAAATCAAAATAAATAAAAAACAATTCTAAATAAATTTTGGATTTAACAAAAATTAATTTCAGATCAATCGCCCTTAACAAGAAATCATTTCTTGAAAAAAAAAGAAAGCAATCTGCACAAAACTTGGAAGAACAACTTCTATCCATTTGCGCAGGGTCAGATCTGATTTTCTTTTGGTTCAAGATTCGAACATGTGGCTCTGATACCACTGAAAGAATGGTAGGATCGATCTAATGGACGCCAATAAGGTTGCGGAATGGGTGGGCGAATTTCAAAAATTTTCCTACCTTCTTCCAACTGGGAATCATATTCCCTAAATTTAGAATACCATATTCAAGGATCTTACTTGAACCATAATCGAACCAGATCTGAACCAAAAGGTAAAAGGGAGGAATATACCTGATCCGGAGAAGCAATATCTCCCAAAGTTGGTGTTCACGCCCAAAGAAGAAACCAAGATCCGCTCCTGCTGAATATAACACAGCTGTGGATGGAACGGAACCAGCAGGGTGCATCCTACACACTGGATCCTTCGTAAGAATCCTCTATAAACTCTGAACACCGAATCTTTTTCAGTCTTTCCTGCAAGACTGATGTCAAGAACTGATTTCTTGACATCCTATTGCTGCAAAGATCGAATCTTGCAAAAGGGAATGGCGGCGGCAAGAGGAGAACTCCAGGGACGAAGATGGCTGAACTGCTTCTCTTCTCTCTGGAGTATGAACGAGATCTAATCTCAATTCGCAGGGAGTTTTCTTTCACCAAGACCCTGGTTCGAAATCTGATATGTTTTTCTTAGGTTTCTCCTCCTTTCTTCTTGATTAAGAAACCTCCTCATTAGGAGTTATCCCAATCAAAATCTGTATTTGGATAGGGGATTATCTTAATCCTATATGCAGATTAAGTTAGTTTACTCTTGATCTTATCAGGAGGTTACCAGATTCAAATCTAATTTGAATTTGGTCTCCTGGAGTGGATAAGGTTAAAGGCCCAATCATTTTACTAACATTAATCTCATATTCGCCCCATAGATGGGTGATTATATCAGCCCAACTCGTAATGGGCTTTTGGCCCATTATAAGTTCAGTGTTCAACTACTTTCCAATCTGCTGCCCAGTTGGGCTTCTTTGTATGGCGTGGGACCCAAGCATTGATCTACACACCAGCCACATGGGTTTGGCCCAGCCTTTAATATAAGGCCCAGCCGAATTCACTGAAAAACTCAGTGAACCCCTGAGTCCATCACATGGACCCTATGGGCCCAACACTTACATTAAGTGGTCCTTTGGCCAAGCCATCTTATAAAAACCTAGAGACTGTGGGCAAGTGCAAGATTAGCCCATCAGGTACTATCCTAAATGGTCTTACACTTAACCTCTTAGCCCTTAATGATCAAGCACTGCCCGACAAGAGAGGACATCTCCCTCGGCTGCAAGGAACAGTACTGCACTCTCTACTCACATGGATCCCGAGAATTAAAACCATTTGCAAACATTTCGAAATCGTACATATATATAAATATATTAATTTTGCAAAAACAAAATTCCAATGATTGAAATCAACTGCCGACAGTTTGGTTTCCATCAGAGAGAGTGCATTCCCGATCATTACCCTTTGTCCGACAAAGTGGCTGATTCTGTCACTATGATCAGCCACTCAGATGAATTCTTAGACTGTCCCAACATACCCAGGTTTTGATCCCCATCTAAGGATCTCACTGATTGGCATATCAAAGACAGTCCGATCCGACACTTAGTGAAATGTCATAATCGAGTCTAGGGGTCAGGTGTAACTTTCTAGTTTTGCCCATCTGTCTCCAAGGTCCAGAGCAATACTAGAAATCTAGTCCGGTTCAAGGATTCAAGTAATCCCATACTGCATGTGCCTTGGGTTTTACCCTGGTGGCCGAGACAGGCCATCCCAACATTTGACGGCACACCAGTATCAGCCTTGGCAGGATAAATCTCCCCAGACTTATCCAATGGCTATGAACATTTAAAAACTAACACGAGTCTCTATAAGTGTCTAATTTTAGGGTCTTACACAAATAAACCAAACAACATGAATCAAACATGCACTTTATTTATTTCCATTAAATAACAAAAGTACATCAAATCTGATTGAAGCTAAGGGCATACAAAACTGTCTAACACAAATCACAGTAAAAAATCTACCTTGTACTCTGGGTTGGATAACAAAAAAAAAGTGGGTTTGGGGTTCTGTTCCGCAATAGACCCCGGGTGAAAAATGAGGATTATAAGTTGGAATTGTTAGGGACTAGGGTCTGCTTTGACAATTCGTAAATTCCTATGTAAATCTAGGAGTTGACTCTGTTTTCTTAATGGAGACTAAAAAGTCTTTTCTAAACTACAATAAATCTCTCAAATTGTTTAAGGATTGGAATGGTTGGGGGTAGATTCTTCGGGTCTCAATGGGGGCCTAACTCTCTTCTAGAAAAAGGACATTGAGGGGAAGGTCCTTTATGCTGACAAAAACATTATCCATGTTAAATTCACAAACTATGGGGGGTTGTCTGGTACTACTCATTCATCTATGGAGAACCAAAAAGAGTAAAGAGAAGTATTTTCTTGAAGAAGTGGAATAATTTGGCAAAGTTAATAATGGGCTAGGGCCTATATAGGGGATTTTAATTTCATTCTATATAGCTCTGAAAAGGAGGGGGGAGGTTTTATAGTGAATTCCAACTTCAAATGTTTAGGAAATTTTTAGAGGAATGTGGCTTACAGGAGGTTCAAAGTGAGGGACCAGCTTTCACCTAGTTAAACAAGAGGGAAGGTAATAGGCTAATTAGAGCAAGACTAGACAGAGTGGTTTGCAACTCCCAGTGGCAAAAGTAATCTACAAATTCCAAAGTGAAAGTAATTGTTGATCTTGGCTTTGATCACTTCCCAATCTTGTTGGAAACTGAAACTGGGAACCATAAAAGAAGGAAACTTTTCAAGCTTGAGGAGATGTGGACAGACCATCAGGATTTTCAAAGTCTGCTTGAGAAGTCCTAGGAAAAAAGAGAAAGGGATTGAGCCAAACTCTTCTCTACGGTGAGTTAAGCAAAATAGGAACTGAATACAATCATAATACTGTTAACAATCTAAAATCTAAACTAAATACCTGGCTTAGAAGGGAGGAAATGATGTGGCTTCAGAAATCAAGGGTGAACTAGCTACAATCTGGTGACAAAAATACTAAGTTTTTCCACTCAATTGCAAAAGGAATGAGCATTAGGAATAAAAAGTACATCTCAAAGAAACTAATGGGGATTGGGTGACTATCACTGTGGAGTTAGAAAAACCATTTCAAAAATGTGCTCAACTCGTTTAACCCAAGCCTACAAGATGAGTTTCTCAATTGTTTGGTACCAAAGTTGAGTGAGCATGATAAGGAAAACTTAGAAAGGGAGGTAACAAATGAAGAGATAAGAGAAGCTTTGTTCCAAATGGCCCCAAAGAAAGCCCCTGGTCTAGATGGCTATCCAAATTTCTTTTTCCAAAAATTTTGGGGAATAGTAGGAGATGATGTTATTAAAGCTATCAAGAATTTCTTTGGAACTGGAAATCTGCTAAGGGAATTTAATGTAACCTATATAGCTCTGATTCCAAAGGTAAAGAACCCTGAAGAGGCATCCCACTTTAAACCTATTAGCCTGTGCAACTTGGTTTACAAAATCATTGCAAAAGTCTTGGTTAATAGAGTAAAACCCCTGTTAGGTAGTCTGATCAGTGAGAACCAAAGTGCCTACACTCCGGGTAGATACATCCAAGACAATATCCTGGTAGCTCATGAGATAATTAATTTCATGAAAAACACTAGGAGTAAAATTCCTTGGATGGTTCTCAAGCTTGATATGAGTAAAGCCTCTATGACAGGGTGGAGTGGATTTTCCTTGAAAAAACAATGCAAAAGATGGGGTTTGGAGTAAAGTGGGTTAATTTGGTCATAAAATGTGTAACCACAGTTTCCTAAAGAGTTCTGGAAAATGGAAATTCTAGCAGAAAATTCTTTCCAGAGAAAGGGCTGAGACAGGGAGACCCCCTGTCTCCTTATCAGTTCTTATTTTTCTTAGAAACTTTGTCTACAAAACTCACAGATCTTGCTTCCCAAAAGAAGAATAATGGCATTTCAATTACTAGAAACTGTCCAACTGCTTCTCATTTGTTGTTTTTGCAGATGATAGTTATATATTTTCTAAAATAGAACTGGGGGATGGGCAATGTATCCTGGATGCTCTCAAAACCTATGAGGAGGCCTCTAGGCAACAGGTAAATTTTTCAAAAGTTGAGGTTTTTCTTCAACAGAAATTTACATCATAGACTCCAAAAATTGTTGGATAGATTTCTTAAAATGAAGAGAGTAGATTCTCCTTCTATCTACCTAGGACTCCCCGCAAAGATTGGTAAATCAAAAAAAGTCCTCTTTAACTTTCTAATTGAAAGAGTTAGAAAATTACTATCCAAGTGGCATGAATGTGTGCTCTCTTAAGCTAGTAAAGAAATCCTATTAAAGGCTATAGCTAGTGCCATTCCAAATTACACCATGTCCTGCTTTTTGCTCCCTAAGGAGGTTTGCAATGAACTAAAAAGAATTCAAACTAGACTCTGGTGGGGGGCTCTAAAGATCAAAGGCAAATTCATTGGGTGAGTTGAGAAGTCCTTAGTAAAAATAAGTTTGCAGGAGGGTTAGGATTTAGAGACCTGTATAAATTTAGCCTTGCTCTCCTAGCAAACCAAGTTTAGAGGATCTGCAATAATGAGGATAATCTTTGGGTAAAGATTATCAAGGCAAAATACTTGAAAGGGAAAAGTTTTCTGACTGCTAAGCTTCCAACTAAGGGCTCTTGGGGTTGGCAGTGCCTGTTAGCAGCAAGAGAGGTCCTCCAAAAAGGGGCCTCTGGGCAATTAACTCTAGAACAAAAGTTAAGATTTGGGAGGACCCTTGGCTGCATTAAATATAATCATTTAGAGTAATGGGTTCTAGACCAAATGCTTCAGGTTTGATTTGGGTTAAAGACCTAGTGGATGATAGTGGGAGAAAATGGAACACTAGGTTGATTGAGGAGAATTTTGGGGAGATAATTGCTAAAAACATCTTAAGCTTAAATCTGGCTAAGGGTACTTGGGAAGACAAAATTAGGTGGACCTATCACCCAAAGGCTCTTTATACTGTAAAATCTGGATACTATGCCTTAATTTCAAACTACACTAATTCAATAAATGTGGGTGCAAATATTGGAAATGAGGGGCGTTTGGGAAAAAAACTAATAGGCCAAAACTGGAAAGCAATAATTGACCCAAGGATAAAAAAATTCATTTTGAAATGTTCCCAAAATGCCATACCTGTCAAAGAAAATCTCTACAAAAGAAAACTCTCTAATGATAGTAAATGTCTCGTCTACCTCCAACATTCTGAAACTATTTTACACTGCCTTTTTGAGTGTGATCATGCTCAAGCAACTTGGTTTGGATGTCATTTTAATTATGTGGTCTCCAGGGGCAGTTTTTTTTCTTCTTTTAAACATTGGCTTTCTCTGTGGTTGGATATTTTCTTGAAAGACAGTGGCAGAAAGGATGGGTTAATTTCTTTCTCTTTTTTGCTGTTGTGGAATATCTGGAAATCTAGGAATCTTAAAGTATTTGAAAATTCTGATCCAAATCCTAGGGTCACTCTTGCTATAACTTACCGGATGTGGAGAGAGAGAGTGATGACTTTCCAAGCAGAATTGTGAGATTCTTCTCTTCAACATCGAAACCTTAATCAGTTGCACACCATTTTTTGGGAAGCACCAGAACCAAGCCGTTTAAAGCTGAATGTTGATGGGAGTTTTTTGTGTCTAGGTAGCTCAGGCTTTGGAGCAGTGCTAAGAAATTCTGATGGGACTATGATAGCGGTAGTTTTTGGTAAATCCTCAGCCTCATCTCCTATCCAAGCAGAAGCGATGGCATTTCTCAATAGCCTAAAAGTTTTCAGTATGTTCAAGGACGAAGCCCTTTTAGTGGAATCTGATTATTTGGCTCTGGTGTGGGCTTTAAATAAAAGAAACTTTGATCTTGTGTTGGATGCAAATTTCCTGTGCATGGACATCAGCTTGCTAATTAAAGATCTGTTAATATCTTTTGTACATGTAAATAGGACTTATAACAATGTTGCACATGTGCTGGATAAAAAAGGTCTAAAAGAGTCTGGGTTGTTTGTTCATGATCCACCTGGGTGGATCCAAGTTATGGCCAACCAAGACTTAATTAGACCTTAGTTGGTGATGTATTTCTTTCTCCTTTTCTATCTAATATATTTCTCATCTTGCTTTTTCTACAAATAAAAAAAAACAACACAAAAAAAAAGAAAATAAAAGATTGGCTTTTTATAAATGAGCAGATACAACATGATATAGCACGTTGTAAGCAATAGTACTAGAGTGAAAGCAATAAGAGAAGGATTTCATTCAATGAAAAAAGAAGCTAAATCCCATCTCAACCTTTGAATCAGAATAAAAGAACGGAAAAAAGGAGAAAAATAAAACCTCAATTTCCTTCTTCCACGTTTCTTGTCAAACTACTCTTCCAAGTTCCATCCACTAAATTCAAACAAAGAAGGACACGAATACATAATAAAACCTAAATTGAGGAGGTTTAAAACAAATTCCACGGCAATAGAGTGACACTTGAAAGATGACAAATGTTGTCCATTCTAAACAAAAAGATGACAAATGCTAATCCTTCTTCCGCGTTTCTTGCCAATAACCATGTTGAAAGTTGAAATACAATGCTTGTTTTCTTGTCCACAGATGATTGGGCGAATCCAATATAGGTAAGGCTTAAGAGAAAGAATGGCCGGATAATCGCCGGTGTCAGAGAAAAAGCACTGTTGCTGGTGTTTTCTCTGGTTTGAAATGAAAAAACAAAATATCAGAAAAAAAAGAATAAAATAAGAAAAATGTGTGAAAGAGTGATGATATGAGAGATGGAGAGTACTTGTGACAATGAAATGGCCAGATGATCACCGGTGGTCGTTGTAAATGGTTGGTTGTTTCTCTGATCTGAAATGAGAAAACAAAATATCAGAGAATAGAGGTTTAGTTGATTTAAAATGAAAAAACAAAATATGAGTGTTGGAGAATACATGGTCAAGGTGAACTCACCGGAGTGGTCACCGGTGCCGAAGAAGGAGAGCTCAGGTGGAGGGGAGTAGAAAGGGGTCAGGGGATGGACAGTTCAAGTAGAGGTATCGGTTGAGGGTGCAGGAATGTAGAAACGAGGGTTTTGGGCTAGTTTTAGGGCTAATGGGACAAACTAACGGCCGTCTTATTAGCCCCGCACGTGGAAAGCATTTCCACATGCGAATGGACACGCGGTGGACGCTCAGTGTGTGGGGCATTTGTCGGGCAAGATTGTGAGAGGCGGTGGGGCACAGATTTGAACTCGGTCCAGCCTGTGGACCCTTTTTCTATGTACGGGTAAAGAAGAACTTGAGTCTCTCTAGACCCGTTTAAGCATTTGCTCGAGGTTGAGGCCTTAAGGGTCAACCTAGGCCCATAATAAAACCCATATAGCCATACTAGGTAATCTAATAATGTGTTGTAGATAACTATATAATAAATAGTCTTTTCTCACACCTTAACTAATTACTTCTTTGATTGGATGCCATTTAACATCTTATAAATATTTCTTTAGATAAATTTAACGGTTTACAACTTTATATTTGAGTTTAGTTTGGTTAATTAGATAATACTAATTTAATTATTTAGATAAATTTAATTACATATAAATTATATTTTAAGTTGTATCTAATTTCTATTTAAATTTTTAATTATAGATAATTATTATTATTATTTTGATTACAAATAATCAAAATAATTATTCGATAATAGTTTAAGCTTATGATAATATTTTTAATTACAGATAATTAAAATAATTATCTTGGGAATGAATCCCGTGGCACCTAGGTTGGGGGGTTTATGGGTTTGGGGGATGGGTTACCCCCCCTAGTTGTGTAGTCCCTTGTAGCAAAAAAATACAGATAATTAGAATAATTATATTACATATTATTATTATTATTATTATTATTATTATTATTATTATTATTATTATTATTATTATTACAGACATATGTACTAATTATCAATAATCATAAAAAAGTAATAGTAATTACTAGAAATTATCCAAGAAAATTGCCAAAAATGAATTAATATTATTTCTAAAAAATATGATAATTTACCAAAAATCAACATCAATAAAAATAACCATTTAATATCAAATTATTTTTACTATTTCTCATACTTAATTAATAATAAACAATTATTAAAAAATTGCAGGATTTATTGGTGGAAGTAAACATACTATGTGAACATATGTACTTATTATAAATAAACTTAAAAAAAAATAATAGTAATTACAAGAAATTAACCAAAACTTGTCATTAAATAGTAGAAATGATCAAAAAAAACCAAGAAAATAACTAATATATCTAGAAAACATAATAATTACCAGAAATTACTAGAAAACAACAGAAAATTACCAATAATTATAAAAAATCATTGTAAAAATCACTTTATGAGAAATTATCGAAGAAAATTCCCAAAAGTGGATTTACATGATTTCCAAAAAAATATGATAAATTTCCAAAAATCAATATAAGTAACCATTAATTATCAAATTATTTTTACTATTTCTTATACTTAATCAACAAATTACAAAATTTATTAGTGAAATTAAAAGTACTTTGTGAAAATAATTACTAGTTATAAATAATCTTCAAAAATAATAGTAATTACTAAAAATTTTGGAGAATTTAAAGTACATTTTCTATTTGCATGGACAATGTATTATTGAGTTATATTGTTTTATTACATTATCTACATTGATTTTTTTTTGTATAGATTATAAATCATATAATTTAAACATTACAATCCTATGTATTTTTATTATTCACTTTCACTTAACAAAACCCGTGCATCACATGGGTGCTCGCTAGTAATAATTATTACACTACATTAAGAATCATTAGTCTAATAGTAATTGTTTAATTATTTACAGTTATTTTGGGAAAATTAATTTTATGAATATTTAATTACAGTAATTTTATTAATGTAACAACAAATTTTAACTTACAATGATTTTAAATTACTTACTGAAATAATAATTATCAAATTATTTATAGTGACAATAGTTATTAAATTAGAATACAATTCTTGGAATATTTTGTGTAATACTAATTATTAACTTACATTAATGATTATTAGTCTAATAATTAGTAATAGTCTAATAATTATTATGTGTAGTAATAATTATTGAATTATTTAAAATATTTCTGGAAATTAATCTTCTGAATATTTAATCATATTAATTTTACAATAATTTTATTGGAATGTGTAATCAACTATTTTATTGGTTCTCAAATAGTTTCCATTATTTAACAACAATAATTATTACAAAAGTAATTTGCATTATTTAATAATTTTTTGGAAAAATTAAAAATGTTTTTACAATAATATAGTAATTTTGGGAAATTACATTTCATAAAAATAACTTTTTGAATGTTTAATTGCAGTAATTTTATTAGCGTAACAATAATATTATAATATAATAAAATTTTTGTAATATTTAGTGTAATAATAATTATTAAATTACATTAACAATTATTAGTCTCATAATTAGTTTAACATAATTATTTAATTATTTAAAGTAACTTTGCGAAATTAATTTTTTGAATATTTAGTTACACTAATTTTATAGGAATATTTCATTACAATAATTTCCCAATATTGTTTTTCTTAATATTCTTTTATTTTATTGGTTGGGAAAATATTTTGTAGATTTTAATAATTATTGAATAATAATAAATTATAATATTTTGAAAATTGTCATTTTTTGTTTCAGGTTTTCTCTATTATATATGCGCATCTTATCTGATTTATAATATATAATATAATATGAATTACAATTTTTTTCCAGGTTACCTTTGTTCGATATATTGTGAATGCATTAAATACTATGTCCTTCAATGTATGTTTTGTATTGCGAAAATCTAGGGTGCCGAAAAGAGTACCATAAGAACTTTGACCAGTTAAAGCCCACCGGTAAATTTTGATAAATATCATTTGATTGGTTAATATGTTTATCATACCGGTTGATTGTTTGCAAGTTTTTCAGATATAATCTCTTTTTGGTATTAGAGTTAAATCTATTTTATATTTTGTTGATATTGTTTTTCTAAAATTTCTTTTCTTACATGAATGTATAGTTAAATTATTTATTTTGTTACAATAAATACATAGGCTTTATTTATATTTTGTTATAATTAAATCACTATTTTTACATTATTCATTTGATGAGTTATATGATTACCCTTGCTCTACTCACTATATCATTTACATAAGTTCACTATATAATTGGCATTCAATGTATCCTTTTGATCCTTTTTTCATTAAATTTATATGGGTTTTTTTGTGTATCACATGGGTTCCTACTAGTTTTAGATAGAGCTGCAAGTCAGGCCGGATTAGGTGGGTTGAGGTCAATCCTAGCATAACCTTAAGTTCTAAACCTTTAGCCCTAACCCTAACCCCTTCTAAATTCCTTCAACCCTAACCCAACCCAACCTTCTTCTCATCTCTTAAAATCTCGTACAACTATTTAATCTCAATTTTTTATTCAATTTTCACTATATATATGTCAACATCCATTTTTTACTCGATTTGTTACTTGAACCCCAATTTATTCCACATTCCCAATCAAACCCTTCCAATCTATTTGGAACACCTAAAAATCCAAAAAACCCGAATTTATCTCGAGAGACCTTAAATCCACTGCTAAATCTATTCGATGCCAATCCAATGGCCTTGATCAACCCCCATTTACATCTTAACCCTCAGATTAGACACCACCATCAAAATCAAGACCTTCCAAAATACTTACTAACAAATCTCAACTCAAAATTCCTTCGTTTACTCTCTCATTAAGCGAAGATTCCATTTTAACCCTAATATACCCGCTTGTAAAATTTCAGCACAAAATACCCTTATTTGCTTCTTTATTGCACAAAGATTTCATTTTGAGGCTTTGGATTAATCGAAATCAAGCATTTTCTAGATCTACCCTATTTGGGCCCAATCTGATGCCTCTGATCAACCTAGGATGCTCAAAAACCCTACCTTGTAAATTTCAACAAAAAATACCCCTATTTACCCATCCATCTAAAATGATTTAGTTTTGGCCAATCTTAGTAGTACACATACACAAAACTGTGACGGGATCTGTTCCTCACAAATGGGCACCTCACAGGTACATCCACCATGCTTTGGGAATATTCCCCACGAATAATAACTAATAAGTATAGGAGATGTTCCCAATATATGATCGGATGTGCGTATAAGGCACAAGGTGTGAGGAGCATATCGGTCCACTCTTTGTGGTCAACCCTATCTCAATCCTCCATTTTTAATCTAAAAATCCCCACCATTGAACCAGAACCTTTGGCTTGACCCCTAGACCGGTTTTGACCCGAGTTCACAAAAGTACAAAGTTGCCCCTCAACTTCCAAAAAATTACGAAATTACCATTATCTCCCTTTTCTTCTCACTTTGCCTAACCGCCGAATTCACAAGGGGAATGAAATTTTCGAAAAGGGATTGGTCATCGTCTTTTTCCTGCGAACGGAACAGGGGGCACACGTCCTCCTCGCGGCGACCGTGAACCAGTGGCGGCGGCGAAACCTTCCTCATTCCGGTCAGATCTTTCCATGGAAGGTCCTTCCTCTTTCTCTCACACCCTCTTTTCTATTCCTAGCGTCTCCCTCACTCCCAACTACACCGCTAATCTGAGATTGGAAATCAACTATTCATCGTCTTCCTCAAGACGAAAAGAGCAGCGGCGGTAGAGCGGTCGCCCCCTACATCTCCGGCCTCTCTTTCTTCCTCCTCTCTTTATTCTCGCATCCCTCTCTTCTCCGTTATCATCGCCCCCATTTTTCTTCCAGCCGGAAAACAGAAACCCAAAATCATCTTCGTCTTCATCCTCTCGCATCGGCGGCGACCGAACGGGGGGCGTCGGTTCGTCATCCCCAACCACTTGACATACAGCGGTGGATCGGCGTCGGAGCGTCACCCCCTGTTCATCATCTACTCGAATAAATCCGATACCGTTCCGGGCAACCGCGATTCGGCACTTTGCAAAGCTCACACTGGCAGTCGATTGTAGTCGAAGTCGAGCATCAATCTTCACGCTAACCAACTGAAAAGTAAGTAGGCGTTTTTGAACCCCAGCAACGACCCCGTCAACTCTTAGGCTACACTACAAACCAACATTTTCACATTTTTGGTTCTCTAGACCGCCGGTGAGTTATGCATCCTAATTTTCTATGTCTGTTTACAGTGGGTTTGAGTATGAGGTTTGTCAGATTTTCCTGGTGTAATTTGTTTAATCCTGATTATTAGAATGCTAGTTCACCGATGGAAAAAGTATAACATGATTCAGGCTCTTAGGACTGCAACGAATTCTGACCTGGTGCTATTGGATATAGTCGGAATTGGGGGATGAACATCACTGTGAACTTTGTGGTAATAGAAGTATCAAAGAAGACAAAAAATACATAATGAAGAGATAAATGACATATAATCAGTATAAAAACATAAATAAGAGAACCTTAGGCTGAGTTTGGAAAGAGAATAAATGCAAATATGTACATATTAAATACATATAAAAGAATAAAATAGAAGGTTTTGCACTCTGCATATTTGTATTTATACTCCTTTTAAACTCGGCCTTAGATAAGATGATAGGGTAGGAATGGCGAAAGAATCTAATCATAAAAAGGAAAATAAAAATAAAAAGAAGTAATAGAAATAAATAGAAAAATATAACAATAAATGAAATCAAAAATAAATTGAGAGAATGGACATTGTAAGAAATGATAAGATAAGTGAAAATAGATAGATAAATAAATAAAAATGAAAAAGAAAGAAAATAAAAAATATAAAAAAATAAAAAAAGAGTAAAAAATAATCCCATAAAAACAAATACACAAATAGAGTCACATAAGAAAATAATAACAAAATAAATAATTGGCAAAATCAGAACAAAAAAATAAAAGTAAAATTCAAAAAAGGAAAATAATAAAAAATAAAATACAAAAAAGTAAGTAAGTAAAAGAAATAAATAATAGAGAAAATAACAAAAATAATAAAAAATAATAAGCAAGTTTCTCTTGTAGGTTTTGTTCTTGATATGTTTTGGTTTATTGATTTTTAATGTGTGCCTTCAATTAATTGAATGATAACTTATTTTTGTTTGTGCCTATTTGGAACCTCATGTGGGCCTTGCCTATTGGATCCGGGAGAGGGGTGCTTAAACCCTTCCCTCTCCCATTCGAGTCTTATCCTGGTTAATTGGTGCACTGTCCTTTGGAGCCACTATTAAAGCAAAATGTTTTTGAAAATCATTTTCAGAGATTTCATCACTTCCCTTTCCTCAACTAATAGGTGCAGATTCCAAATCCAACCCAAGTGAGCTGTTTTCTGACGTTCATAATTTTAATCTTATGTTTTATTAATATTTGTTTGTTAATGTTTTTATTTCTTCTTTTAGTACAAAAATAAAAAAAAAAGCATTTAAAATGACTATAGTTTATTATGAGTTATGACTTATGATAAATCTTTTATGGGCATTAAATATTAGAAAGGAGATGAAGAATAAAATATTCAAAAAACATAAATATATTATTAAGGTTTTCATCTTTCCTTTGCGATTAAGTGAAGTGATTATTTTAAAAGAAAGGCATAATAGTATGTAATGAGGGCTATACAACTATCATACATCTAAACAAATTGATGTATGATATATCATATATAACATATATTTATATATGACATGTATATAGAGTTAGGTTTAAGTTATATTGGGTTATCCAAGGGTCAACCCTAACCCAACTCAAAATTAAGTCAAATTCATAAATTTGAACCCTAACCCTAACATGAATCAATGGACCCAACCAATGGGAATTTTTGGATTGGGTTGGGACCCAAGTTGCAGCATTTTTAGAATACTTGAATTCCATGCTCTCTTTTCCGTGACACTTGTCTAAGTCTAACCATTGCACAAGTGCACTCTACTTATCCCTTCTCTTTATTAGATGTGGGCCATCTATGCATGGTGAACTCTATACTTTGATTCAAGTCCACGTGAAGATCAAATGATTCCTAGGAATTATAGCTGATGAGGGCAACTTTTGAGCCTTAATATCAATAAAATTTAAAAAATAGATTAATTTTTTAAAAATAATATCAAATAAAGCAAAAATATATTAATTCATCGGCTCTTCCGCATCCGACAAGTCATTACCAGATAGATCATCTGACAAGGAAATTGTAAACGTCGTTAATTTTGATTCTCCCACAGATGTTGAGTGCTCTGACGAAGCTCCCTCTTATGGCCTGAAAGTACGACCCTTTTGGTGTGCCACCGCAAATCAGAGCTTCGGCTTTGATTGATGGTCGCTTCAACTTCTTCAGCGGGAGAAGAATAGAAGAGCCCGTGCTCGGGTAGCACCTTGCATGGTTGTCGGGCAATTTCGGGAACCTTTTTACGACAATGTTTCTCGTATAGTCGAGCAAAATTGTGCCGTTGTTGGCGAAAACGAAAAGGTTGCCGTTGACGTTGAGGTGAACACAAGGGTAGTGATTATTCTCCACATTGGGATCATTGGTTTACGACAGAAACGGAAGATCGAATAGAGTGTCGGTCGATCAGGATTTTGGGTAAAACTCATAATTGAATTGATTATGCCCACCAATGATGACAGAGTGGCCATCCGGTAGTAAATGGTTGGTCGCATACTATTGTGGAGCAAGGAGCCCGAAGCTATTCTCGTCCTAGTCATAGCCATTGAACGGAGCGAAAATTCTAACCGAATGTTCACCACCGTTGGATCCCCCAGTTTGGATGAGGCGCCCGTCAAGGGAGACAGAGCCCGACGAGCACCAAACGTCGGTTTGGACCATTAGAGGCCGTATTGAATTGGGCGAAACATCATACTCGGCTGAGTGAGCGGTACAGTTGACGTGCAGAACAATGTCCTTGGGGTCGTGATAGCACTTGCCATGTGGCAAAGCCAGCATCGACTTGTCGAAATCTGTTCGATCCAATATCACAACTCAGTCATTGTGAAGTAATTGCATGTGCATCACAAATATATCAATACTGTGCTTTAGGAGGTCTCACTTACCTCCTCCGCCGGTCGCATGTGCTAGTCTCGGCCAAGATATTGTTACTGTAAGGAAGAGCAGCAGCGAGACAAAGAAGCAGGACATAGGCGATGTTAAAGTCACCACGACTTAGTTTGAATGGTTTGGTTTGTGTGTGGCCGAAAGCTGCTCAGTCTGTGCCTTTAAATAAGTAAAAAGGATTATAGTTTGAATGATATGAAAGAAGAGGAAAAAGATGAATAATATTTTTGTCTTTATTTAATATTATTTAAAAAAAATAATATATTTTTTAAATTTTATTAAAATGTTATTTCTATTAGGGCCCAAAAGATGCTATTGATCCCATTCCAATATTCAATTCATAAACATATTCCCACGTGTCATCAATATAGCCGTAAATTTGACTGCAAAAAGTAACCACACTTTCAATCCATGATCACATGTGCGTATAGCAGGACTCTTTCGCTCTCTCCATAAACGAGCAAGCTGACCTCCTAAAGCGGTGGTGTCACTGGTGCTCCTCGTTGCCTGCGGCTCCCCAGTCCCAACTGGTGTGATATTGAGTATCGATTATCTGGTGCGCTCTTTTCCTCCTCTCCTTTCTTATCTTATCTGATGCATGTTTAGATATGATTATTTTAATTCAATCCAAAAATATGTTGCCACTGAGATAGAAATCGGGTGAAATTTATAACATTTCATGATTGGGGATGAGGAACTTTACGTCTTTTTTCTCGAATTCTTTTTCTAGGTTTTGGGGTGTTCTAGGAAAACGGGTGATTGGAGGAGAACAGACAAAGCCCACTTATTTTATTTGATATGTATCGAGTTTTAGTTTGTTTCTTTTCGCTTTTTGGTGGATTTGTTGGGTTAGTGGCGGACGATTCATTGGAGATTTTATTTGTATCTTTTCCGTGCTTTTCTTGGCGAACGGAGAGGGACTCTATCTCTCCGGCAAAAAGCCCTTCCTTGTCAAGACGTCTGAGCCGGGAATCCGACTCTACTCCTGGTTTTTGAAACCCCGCCACTTGAAGTATTTCTCTTAAACAGCTGGTTTTTGAAACTCCTCTTCGCCCACTGACACTAAGGGTGCACGTGCAACTTAGGTCGGGTTAACCGGAAGCCAATTCGGGTCCAATCCAAATTTGAAGTTTAAGGTTGTATGACTTGTATCTAACTTAACTTCGGGTTGGGTCATGGTTGTGACCTTGGCCAACATGACCCCACCTAAACCTCTCTAGGCTATGTTTGGCATCACTCCACAGAATCATTAAGTGATTCACTGGATTCTTAAGATGAGAAACATTTTTGGATACGAATATGAGGTGTTTCTCATTACCGGATGAGAAATCAGTTCCGGAGGCAAGATTCTATGATTCTCGCTTCTTACAAAATTAACGCACACACTCCCGTAATTTTGCGTGAAAATAGATAGGCTCAAGAAAAGCCTTTAGTTTTTTTTTCCATTCCATCTCTACACATTTCTATGGTGCTCATGTTTTGGACATGTTTTTAAATTATCCAACGCTTTGGCCTTATAACTATATATCTAAGTTTTATTTGCTTATATAAGATTTCGGATGTACTTCGATTTGCCCATCCATTTTTAATTCTGAGGGTTGCTTGAATGTTGAATCTACTACCTTACAGTTCAAGTGGAACGGTAGATAGTCAAGAGATTTACCAAACCTTTTAGCTGTAGGGATTTACCAAAACTTATAGTGAAAGAAGAATAGTAGATAAAAAAAGATGAAACAGTATCCCTTATATCTCTCTATTGAGGTTGGCTAGAGCACCGACAACAGTGAGGATGGTGAGAAACTGAGAAACAAGCGTTGGTAGGGTGTAAACAGATTGAATTCGAATATCGATCAATTAAATATTTTAGATATATAAATTATTTATATAATTTAATTATTATTTATAAATTATATAAAATATTTAAATATTTTATATAAGAATTAAATAATCAGTTGAATTCGGATATTTATTAAATTGAATAAGATCATATCCGAATTTGAATCCAATTAGTTAATTAATATGAATAAATATCTGAATTCGATCAATTATAACATTCAAATTATGTGAATTTGATTCGAATATGTTGAACCTCTCATTCAAAATCAGATTCAATTATGTTGAAACTCTCATTTAAAATCGGATATTCAAATACTGTTGACATCTGTAAGCATTGGTGTGGGGATGGGGTGAGAGGGAGAACATAGAAAGTGGGTGATAGAAAGGGAGGGGGGGGGGGGGGGGAGAAGAGGAGGGTAGGGATTAGGGATGCAAATGATCGGATTGGATTCGAATTAGGGTACATTTGAAACGGATCTATGATCTAATTGGAGTCAATTTGAATTTGAATCGTACTGGATCTTTGGACCTAATTTGATCCAACTTGTTTTTTTTAATTAATAAATTATTAAAAGAAAAAAATAAACTATACCAATTTAAATAAAGAAAAAATAAAAAAATACAGATATTTTTTAATCATTTTCATCATATATACATGTTTTTTATAAAAAATAAATAATATAACAAATTTATAAAAATACAATATAAATAAATAAATAATATATATATATATATATGTATTATATATATTTATATTTATAAATATATAACACATTGGATTGGATAGGGGTGATCCAAATCCGATGCAATTTTGATCGGATCACAGGATCCGATTTGACTAAATAAGATCAGATCTCAAATCGGATCATGACCCTATCCATTTGCACCTCTAATAGGGATTTATGAATGAAAATTAGCATCGCATCAATTCGATACATGTCCGTATTGGCCCAATGCTAACAAAAAAAAAAAAAAATAGAACATATAAATTCTATATGTTCCTTATATCGGATCCTTAATAAAACATAATGTGTCAGCCGATAGGAATTGATATATTGCAAAATTTCAAATCTTGGAATTTGATCATATTGCAAAATATTATCTACACTTAAATATTATAGACTGAACTGGTCCACGATGGATACAATCAATTTTCTATGATTTTGCAAAAAAAATATTAAAATATTTTAAGTCTTGTAAATTGAACTGATTCACGATGGATACAATCAATTTTCTATAATTCTACAATAACTTATTAAAATATTTTATTCAAAATTTTATAAGATAAAATATACATACTATCATACCACAATATAGAATGGGGCCCAATGAATTGAATCATCCTTGCGCGTATTTTATTGAACCACTGAACATAGCCTAAACCCCCAGAAAGGCTTTGCCGTTTTGCTGCATCATGAATCACGCGACACCGACTATTATAAAGAAAGTCAAAACAATTATAGTTTTATTTTTTATGTTTAACGGTTTTCTGTCTTAATTAATTATTAAATTTGTATAATATAAAAACTATATTTCAATTTAATTTCGAGATATGTTTATTGCCTAATTACCTGGAGGAGACACCAGTTGACCACTGTTGATGGTGCCGATAATATTTTGATTTGAGATTCGAGACTTGTAAGCCGAGAACCAACCGATGCCAATAAAACCCCTTCCAATACCAAGTTTATTATAGCGAGTCGGGAAACGTTTCAACCTGATTTATTTGTATTGGGAGGAAATTCGGACTCGGTTACAAACTTACAACCTCTCAGAAGCCTGACAAGTGACAAGTGATAAGAACACGATGTAACAACTAACAAGCCAAATCGAAATATTTCCTCATGAATAAAATACGAAGATATTAACTGTGAGGACGGTTTTGTGAGGATCAAATCCAATTACGTATCGAAATCGAATCTGCTCCTCACACAGGGTGTCTCGTACGGACATCGCTGGCGACAAAACACAGCCACAAATGGGAAACATCTGCTGCGTGGATGTGGCCAGCAGATTTGGACTCACAGTGAGTTTGTAGGACTTAACAGTCCAACTCGAAAACCATATGCCAATAAGAACATGTATGTGTTTTATTTCATGGGCAGATATTCCCAATGCAAGGCTATCATTGTTGTTTGAATGGATTCACAGTGAATTTGTAGGACTGAGAAACTTTGAATAATGTTAAGCGTGTTATAAGGCCAGGTTTGGCGAGTACGACAAGAAAGCCAACTGCAGGTGCTTTCCCAGTCAAAATTGCTAAACTCTCATCGGTCATTGTTCATTTTCTGTCTCTGCTAACCTCTTCTATTGCATTTTGATCTTTTTGGTCGTACGATTTTCTTGAAATTATTGGAAATCCAAGGTACTTCAGTTCTTCTCGGACTACAGACTTGCTTCATATTAGCCGACACAGAGAATTTGAGAAGTTTCCCCTTTCCTTAGGTTGAAGTTTGAAACAAAGAGAATTTTTAATTTCTGGCTGTTCCGCCTATTCGCAAGTCTAACGGACTTTATGTTTATCATTTTTTTAGTTTTTTGTTCAGAAAACCGAAAATGTCTGTCCATTTCTCTGTCTAGGGAATACTGATGTTTAAATTGATAGGTTTTTTATTATTATTTTAATCGTGATATGTTGTTTTTAGGTGAGGCCCACGTCGAAATAATTGATGCATTAATTGTTTTTTTCCGTCTGGTTTAATCTTGCTGTGCCCATTGTCATGTATTATTATTTTGTCTTGACTAGTTGAATATTGGTTACACCTTTGAATTCCGAGAAAATTACATGTGAGTTGGTTTAGAATTGACATGGTTTGGTTCTATCTTTCCTATTTGTTTTTGAATAAACCAGCTCATCAGACAGTCATTACTGAATGCACATTCATTATCAATTTATCATCATCGTCATCATTTTATCATTTTATGATCTGGGTGCTTGAATTAAACAATCGGTTCATTCTTCTTCTTGCAGCTTTTCTTTTTCGGAATTCATTCAGGAACAATGAAGCGTAGTGATTCCCATAATGAAAATGTATGTCAGAGAAATATGTTCGATCGGAAATCTTTTAGAAGTCTCAGTCTGGATAGAAGGGACTACAATGGGATGAATGGAAATGGACCGAGACAAGGAGGTGGGTCGTGCGGTCAGATAAGTGGTATTGGTTCTTTGCAGAGAAGGCACTCCCTCAGTCTTTCACGTGGGTTTGTACAAGTATCTGATGACCTTGAAAGCGAAACCATGTCACAGGCTGGAGATATTGGGGACCGAGCACTTCACAGCAATAGATATAGTGAGAATAGTAGCTTCCGGTTCTCATTGGATGATAATTCATTACGTCTGGAGAATGGAGTTGGATCAATTCCTGAAGATGATGTTATGTTACAGTCTTATGGCTTTTGCGTTCGTGATGGTATTTCGCCAGATGCCAAATCCCCTGTTTCTCCACTTCCATCTGAGATTATATCTCCCCTCTCAACAGATGCAATTATCCACTCTGGAGACAAAAATCAAAGTCAGGCATCGGGCTACAAGGTCACTTCCTAGTAGATTCAATCTCTTATGTATTTTTTTTTTTTTTTAATTTTACATGAGACGTGAATTTTTAAGGTGCACTGACATGTTTTCGAGAATTCAGATAGTAATGAATTAGACTAAAAGCGGTAAATAGTCTGGCCATGGTTGAAACTATTTGAGCATTATCAACAATTTAATTTCCAATTGCTTGAACTTATATAAATCCTAATACAGAAATTTATCCTTAACTTTCTCCTAGTCTACTACATCTAATCCTAAATGGATGAGTTCCATAGTTTCTTGCTTGAGTTTATAGTTCTCTGAAGAAAGACCAAAACAGTTATTCATTATGTGCTAAAGGTTTTAGTATTGTAAATGCTTCATGTTTTCTTGATACAAGACATGCAGTTTATTGATTTGGAATTTGTAATTGCAGAATGACCAGAAACAGCTGCCCCTGTTATTGGAGTATATTTCATGCCTTGCTCATTTAGCCTTCTTCGGAATACTTGGGGTAATATGCCAAATTTGGTGGAAATTTGTTTGGTTTCCTAGTATATATGCGAGAAAGAGTATCCTAATGTTCAGACATAGACACTTACAATTTTGAAATTTGGATTACTGTGTGTTGTATGGATCCAATTTTTGACATGGCATATTTGGTTCTTTGTTAGTTTGAATTCTGAAGTTAGGCAGGAAAACAAGCGTCGGCTTTAGACATGGATATGAATTCTCACACACACTAACCCTGAGTAAACTGACATGATTTGTATGTAATGAGAAGAGTTTATTTGGTTATGCACTTTATAAAAATTAAACTTCTAGATATGGACAAGATGGACATCCGAGTTCTTTTGTTGAGATTACAAAATAGAGCCATTGTAATTGAAAAGGAATTTATTTGATGTGACAAAGTTGGTTTGGTTAATTCTGGTTGTTGCCAGGAATTTTCTCTTTCACCCATCTCATATTTCTTCTTCTAAGTGATTTGTCTCTCTGTTGTTTACTTTAAAAGCAAGGGTTTTTCTCTTTCTGATTTCTTGCTTATTCTTTTCTGGGTAGACAACAAGATGTCTAGAGGAGTTTGTTTTGTCCTTCTGAGGAGGTTAGCTGAGGCTAACTGTCCTATTGGGGTTTCCTGATCATGATGTAATTTGTTGATTTATTTATCAATAAATAAATTTGTAGGACCTCCTACCCTGTTATTTGAGGCTGAGAACCCAAAACATTTCTGGTTGAAACAACAATGGTACCAAAAACAACCTAACTTGTATTCTTTTTTGGGTATCTTAATAGTCAGTCAGGTAAGTCCATCACTAGAGGTTAGTAGGGACTCCGAGATGGGGCAGTGTAGGATGCATGTGAAGCCCATTAGCTATACTGTGGAGAGCTGGCAATTCTGTGGGGTTGATCCCACGTCTCTGTTTTGAGAGTGATGCAAAGTGACCATTTGAGCTTGCTATGAGAGAGGTGAGACACCTAGCAAATGAATTGGGGAGTCAGCTTCAAATTGGTTTAGATGCAGCATATGGTTTGGCAGATATTCTTGCTAAACAGGGAGTAAATAGGGCAGGGATGTTCTGGGCTTCTTTATAATGAACATAGTGTCTCTAAAGTGTTGTTTGCACTTTATGAGTGTAAAGGCTTTCCTTGTTGATTGAATTAATAACTTATTAGTTACCTATTGATAAAAAAGTAACCATCTCAACAAGGTTCCACCTAAGTTGTACTTGATACAGTTCATGCTGATCCAATGCCCTGTTAATTTGTAACAGCTATAGTAGTACATATAATTTATCTTCCAACTTGGCATAATAAAGGCTCTTAACCACCATATTAATACATTCCATTTGTCACTGGTTGACATCCTTAGATAGAGCATGTAGTTGATTACTTGGTGCTAACTTGCTTTTTGTTAAGCTCAAGTTATTTTATCCAATTTAGTGTTAGCCACTAATATATAGAATTTCTTTTCTTGTACTATATTTTCATTTCTATTGATCATATCATCAATATATAAGGAAAAGTAAGTGCCTATTCCGATAAAAAAGAAGTTCCTTATCTTTTCCTAGTGAACAATTGATGTTGTGTTAAATCTATGTAGTACTATCAGGTTAGAAAACTGGACATGACATTCTAAGGCATATATTTGCTTTGCATTGCTAATAACTACTTATTTTCTTCTTAATGAACAATTGATGCATTGATGGTTGAATTAATTCAACATTACCTGCTTCAGTATTTTAGAAGGCTGAATGCATCATAGTAAGGCATAGATTTATTTTCACAAGAAAGAGGAATGCATGTTAGTCATCCTTGCCAAATTTCCCTTTCCCTGCCTTGTTCATGCTGAGACATTTTCTTTATAGAAAAGACTCTAGATAGTTTTGATTACAGCTCAAGAAGGTTCATTTAGGCATTTTCTTTATGGAATAGACTCTCTATATGGTTTTGATGACAGCCCAAGAAGGTGCATTTAGGTGTTCTTGGGACACCTGTAGCCATTAGCTAGTTCCATGTTTTAGTTCTTTTAACTTTACAGTTCTCTAGTTCTTCCACTTATCTGTTACTTAAGTTTTCAATTCAGTATAGAAGCTTCTATATTTACTCATCTTGCATTTGCAAAACATATGGCAGGTGCTGACAAGGTATTTACTGCAAAAGCTCTTTGGTCCCAGTGTTGCAGGTGTCACAAGTGATCAAAGTTTTATCTACCTTGATCTTCCTTCTAATATGGTCTCTCTCTCTCTCTCTCTTTCTCTCTCTCTCTCTCTCAAACACACACACATAAAGACCTGAAAACATAATTGTTTCTACTGTTGCTACAGTAGTCCGAACCAGTAAGGAGAAGAAGAAAGAGAAGGAGAAGAAGAAGAAGAAGAAGAGGAGAAGAAGAAGAAGATGAAAGAACTGTCGAACCTGATAGCTAAACCCTATCAGTCGACCTCTTAATAGTGATTAGGCTCTAATTAAATGTACAAGGACTAAACTACCCCTACTTAAGTACGGGACAGAGAACCTCTAATAAGACTGCCACATAAGCTCATAACTTAACCAAGGTGAGTTGACTAATCTACCCTTATTCGGCTAACTCTAACACTCCCCCTCAAGCTGGAGAATATATATCATATAATCCCAGCTTGTTACATATATAGTTCACTCTCCCTGAGCTTAAGGCTTTTGTAAACAAATCTGCCCACTGATCACCTGAGCCTACATGTTCTGTGCTTATCTCTCCAGTAAGAACCTTCTCCCTCACAAAGTGGCAATCAATCTCTATGTGCTTTGTTCTCTCATGAAAAACAGGGTTGGATGAGATATGGAACGCAGCTTGATTGCCACGGTACAACTTCATAGGTTTATCCATGTGGAACCCGATTTCTTGTAGGAGATTCCTCAACCACACTAATTCACATGTAGTGTGTGCCATGGCTCTGTACTCGGCTTTAGCACTGCTTCTAGCCACAACCGTCTACTTTTTACTTTTCCACGTCACAAGATTTCCTCCAAGAAATGTGCAGTAACCTGTAGTAGATCTTCTATCAGACACAGAGCCCGCCCAATCTGCATCCGTGTACCCAACTACTTCAAGTTTTCCTCCTGGTTTATACAATAGCCCACGGCCCGGAGCTCCCTTCAAATATCTTACAATTCTAAGAACTGCATCCCAGTGAGATATACGAGGGTTCTGCATAAATTGGCTCACCACACTAACTGCAAAGGAGATGTCTGGTCTCGTGATAGTCAAATAGTTCAGCTTCCCCACTAGTCGTCTATACCTTCCAGGATCATCAAATATTTCCCCTGTATCACTGCTCAACTTAACATTTGGTTCCATAGGAGTCTCAGCCGGTTTTGTACCTAATAGTCCTGTTTCGTCCAATAGATCGAGAACATATTTTCTTTGGCACAGGTTTACACCTTGTCTTGATCTAGCAACTTCTATACCCAAGAAATACTTCAATGTCCCAAGGTCTTTTGTTTGAAAATGATTTTGCAGAAAGACCTTTAGTTTGTCGATCCTCAATTTGTCACTACCAGTTATGACAATATCATCCACATAGACCACTAATAAAATCTTTCCAGCTTCTGAGTCATAGCTGAACACTGAGTGATCAACCTGGCATTGTTTCATTCCAAAATTCTTCACCACTTCACTAAACTTCCCGAACCAAGCACGAGGTGGTTGTTTCAACCCATAAATTGCCTTTTAAAGTCTGCACACCTTACCAGCCTCCCCCTGAGCAACAAACCCAGGTGGTTGCTCCATATATACCTCCTCTATAAGGTCACCATGAAGGAAGGCATTTTTTATGTCAAGTTGAAATAGAGGCCAATCATACATAACTGCCAGGGAAATTAACACACGGACAGAGCTAATCTTAGCCACTGGAGAGAAGGTCTCCATATAGTCCACTCCATACAACTGTGAATAACCTTTAGCAACAAGTCTGGCTTTTAGACGCTCCACACTACCATCTGGCAAGTATTTAACAGTATACACCCATTTACAACCCACAACATACTTACCAGGAGGAAGAGTAGTGAGCTCCCACGTGTGAGTATGCTGAAGAGCAAAGAGTTCCTCCTCCATTGCCTGCCTCCACCTAAGTGAACTAAGAGGCTCTTGGACATATTAGGTATGGAAGTAGATGACAATAGTGAAACAAACTGGCGATGTGAGGCGGAAAGGCGAGATATTGAAACAAAATTGGAAATGGGATGGAGAGTAGAACTACGTTTACCTTTCCGTAAGGCAATGGGTAGATCAAGTCCTGAGGGTTCAGCAACAGGAGCAACGATAGGATCCGCGGACAAGGTAGAAGCTGGAGGAGGGGTCGGTGTCGTTCGACGTGTATACACTTGCCGAATTGGTGGTCGTTTAGTAGGGATCTGCACTGGATGAGGTGACGAGTCAACTCCAATAGGAACACCCGAAACGGGATCACTGACCGGAAGAGGAAGAGGAAGTAAAGGTGGAGACGAAGATGCTTCAGTTTTTGAGAAGAAGGGAACAAACTCAAAAAAGGTGACATCAGGACAGACATAGCACTTCTGAGTAATGGGATTGTAACACTTGTACCCTTTTTGAGTCTGAGAGTAGCCAAGAAAGACACACTTAATGGATCATGCATCCAACTTGTCTATTCCAGGACTCAGATTGTGAACAAAGCACACACAGCCAAAGATACGAGGTGTTAATGGAAAGGGAGACAAGGTGGGGAACAAGATAGAGAAGGGAGACCGACCATGAAGAATAAAAGAGGGCATCCGATTAATGAGGAAACACGCAGTAAGTACAACATCACTCCAAAACTGTTTAGGAACACTCATATGATGAAGAATAGACCGAGCCGTTTCAAGGAGATGACGGTTCTTCCGTTCAGCCACCCCATTTTGTTGAGGAGTGGATGCACATGAAGTTTCATGAATGATGCCATGCTGTTCTTTACTGTTGAAAGGAAGTAAGAAAATATTCACGACCATTATCTGAACGAAGAACTTTGATTGGAACACTAAATTGTGTACGTATTTCAGCATGGAATTTTTGAAAAATGGAAAATAATTCACTCATTTCTTTCATTAAATAAATCCATGTCATTCTTGAACAATCGTCAATAAAAGTAACAAAATACTTGTAACCATTATAAGACTCTATTTTGATCGGGCCCCAAACATCTAAATGAACCAAAGCAAAATGACTCAACATATGACTTTCAACTCTAGGACTGAAGGAAACACGACGATGTTTCCCAAACTGACACGACTCACACTGTAACACTGACAATTGACTCAAAGACGGAACTAGTATCTTGAGTGCCTTGAGAGAAGGATGTCCCAGTCGACAATGCCACTGTAGAGGAGTGAGTGAAGTCTAAAGTGCAGATGACGATCCACCACCGTTAAGATAATACAATCCACCAGCTTCATGCCCCCCACCAATCTTCTTCCCCGTCCTGAGATCTTGAAAAACACAAGAGGAAGGGAAAAAAGTAACAGAACAGTTAAGAGTCTTGGTTAATTTACTAACAGACATAAGATTGAATGGAAACATAGGGACATATAGAACAGATGATAAAGAAAGAGAAGCCATGTCAACATTGCCAACACCACAGATGGGAGAGGAGGAACCATTGGCAAGGGTAACAGTTTGAGATGTGAAAGTTTCAGAGAGAGAAGAGAACACACCTGGAGTCCCGGTCATGTGATCAGAGGCTCCAGAGTCAATAATCCAAGGAGAGGTTTTAGATGACAGGCAAGCTATACCCGAGTGGGCAAGAGTAGCAGCAGTGTGCTGTGAAGTGGACTGAAGGAACCGCTCATACTCGTCACGCGGTACACTCACCATCTCCCTTCCGGAAACAAATGTAGATGTGGAAGGAGTTAGGTCTGCCTGTTGATTATCACTGACATCAACCCCACCAGCAACAGCATGATTGGCCCATTTAGAGGGAGGGCGGCCATGGAGATCATAACAGAAATTTACCGAATGTCCTTCCCTGCCACAATGGGTACACTTCCTTGTAGAGCTGCCTTTTTCTTTGCCACGGCCTCCCCCTGAGTCACGACCACCACCACGGCCAAATATGGAACCACCACGACCTCCTCGGGAGGCATGTCCTCCTCCTTTCGTACCACGTCCACCTCCTCTGGCTGTCACAAAAGCTGATCTATTAGACTGTGTGGCATTCTCTGTCTGTTCCAAAGAAATCCTGCGAAGCCGAGCAAACACTTCCTCAAGTGTAGGAAGGGTAGAGCCCCCCAATATTTGGGCCCTAACTAGTTCATACTCTGATTTCAACCCCACTAAGAACCTTGTGATATCTAGTTGTTCCCTTTGTTGTTGCTGAACCTTAACATCTGGAGTGAGAGGATGATAGACATTGAGTTCATTTCTGAGGTTCTTCATACTGGCATAGTACTCTTCTAGGGTTTTATTTCCTTGTTGCAGACCAAAGTACTCCTGATAGAGCTGATATACCGTTGTAGTATTATCTTGCCCAGAATACAGCTTCTTGGCATGTTCCCATATGTCCTTAGCTAAATCTAAGAACATGAAGTTGGCACTTATTTTGGGTTCCATACTGTTCCATAGCCATGTCATGATTTGAGCATCCTCCTGTTCCCAATCATCAAACCCTGGAGAGTCATTCGGTGGTTTATCTTCTTTCACATGCTTCACTTTTCTCTTTGCCTTGAGAAAAACTTCCACCGACTTGGCCCATGGAACATAGTTCTCACCATTCAGTTTAATTGAGGTCATCTGTACACCTAAATAGTCAGAGGAAACCACTACACTAGGTTTCTGATCACTACAGCCATCTCCCATTGCTGCCATGATACTCTTTCAATGCTGCCTCTAATCTGAATTCCCAATCACCAACTAAGTGCTGTTGTCAAGAGTTTGATGTTCCAAAACCTACAGCAGTCCCTAAACACAATGATAGATACACACGCCTTTGTTCTTATCCACACCACTACTGATTTCACAAAAAACACAGACTACACCGACATTAATTCAGCACTTACTAACCACATGCAAGCTCTCTTACAACTACTCAACAGAGTTTGTGCATCACAAGCACCACCACACAGCCATAGCTGTCACACACAATACAGACCTGCTTTAACGCTTTTTAGAGAGCACCACAAGACCAACAAGAACTCAACTAGTACCATTGCATTACACCTTGCACCATTCGGCCACCTACAGTAGCCCCTACACCATTCGGCCACCAGCAGCAGCCCTTACACCATTTGGTCACTGTAAACACAGCCTGTTCTTGGAATTTTTCCAAGAACTAGGGCAACAACCAATCTAGTTCTCTAGGTTCTGATCAGTCTTCTCAAGTTCTTGAAGATTTTCAACCCAGAAATACCAACAACACAAAGAGAAGAGATAACCAACCTTCGTTTGAGAGCTTCAGCCAACCATTCACTGCTGAAGTTGTTTTCTTAGGAAAGGAGGTTCTATGCACCAGAAAAAAAAAGAGCTGAGATGTTTCAGGCCTAGGACGAACCACTTTTCTCCATTGACAGCCCAGAGAAGAAAAGGAGAGAACTGAAGCACGAACTGAAGTTGTCACGAACTGAAACAGGTCACGAACCGGGCTCTGATACCATGTTTCTACTGTTGCTACAGTAGTCCGAACCAGTAAGGAGAAGAAGAAAGAGAAGGAGAAGACGAAGAAGAGGAGAAGAAGAAGAAGATGAAAGAACTGTCGAACCTGATAGCTAAACCCTATCAGTCGACCTCTTAATAGTGATTAGGCTCTAATTAAATGTACAAGGACTAAACTGCCCCTACTTAAGTATGGGACAGAGAACCTCTAATAAGACTGCCACATAAGCTCATAACTTAACCAAGGTGAGTTGACTAATCTACCCTTATTCGGCTAACTCTAACAATAATTATATATGCTTTTAACAAAAATGATCCAATGTCCAAAATTAGTATGGCCCTCATACCTCCATGTTTTTCCCATTAAAATCATGAAGGGATGTAATATCTTCAATTCATACTTAGACTGCATTTGCCATTCCTTATTTTAAGGATTTATCGCCTTTTTGCAGTTAAAAACTCAGTGTTCATAGGGGCATTTTAACTTCAAAAAGGAGATTAGTCCTTAAAATAAGGAATGCCAAATGCAGCATTAATGTGTTAAACATATAAGTAAGATTATTATCCCTAGCCATCTTTTTTTCATCAACACTTGATTGGAGGCTTATGCATTTTCATATGTTTCTCAAGATTATTCCCTCAAAATTATGATGTGTGCTATTGTAGGTAGGTTCTTTCTTGATGGGATGGTTAGGTGTGGTTTTCAAAGGAGACATATGCAATGTATCCGATCTTTTGGCAATTGGATTGACAACAGGATACTTGGGAAGCCTCACAACTTTCAGTGGCTGGAACCAGAAAATGCTTGATCTTAGTGTTAAAGGTCATTGGGTGTTCTGTGTTGTTGGCTTTCTACTAGGTAATATTTCATTTAGAGGATTATTTGAAAGTAAAATTACTACTATAAACTTAAACTCCATTCCTTTTCTTTTGTCTCCCCCTTCTTTCTTCCTTTCTTTTTCAATCTCTTTTTCATTTTTTTTTTTCGGGGGGGGGGGGGTGTTGTGTGGTGTTGTATAGGGGGTTGGGTTCGATTGCTCCATGGTGCTTTTTCCAGTGATTTAAAAGGCGTGCCTAGGTGCATAGGTGAGACAAATTTTAGCGTAAGCGCCTTGCCTAGGTCCCAAGTGCAGCACTTTCAAATGGCATACGCCTGGTGTGCCTTGCGCTTCAGCCCAGGTGCACACCGTTTGAAAATTTGTGCATTTTTTTTTCTGGTTTTTTTTTTTAATGCTTAGAAGCTGGGCTGGGGGCTCCACCCCTAGACCCCTAACGGAGCCCCTCAAGGCAAGCCCAAACAAGTGCATATCAAGGTCTTAAATTCTTAATCCCTATAAAAAAATGTTACCAGAGCAGAGAGAACCCCATATTTGCTAATGTTGCTCATTCATTCATCCTAATAAAAGATATTTTAAAAAGGTACTCAAAGATATAAAACCATTTTTTATAGGGATTAAGAATTTCAGACTCTGATATGGTCTTGTTTGGGCTTTTATTGAGTGGCTTGGTACAAAGGTGGCTCATAGAATTAGGAATGCATAATGTTTAACATCACATTAGCTATTTGAAGTAATGCAACTGGGAAAAAATTGAAGAGATTAAGAGTTTAAATGCTTGAATACGTTTTATGTGTTATGCTTGATTTTATTTTTAAACTTTTATTTTAAATATGTTTTACATGTTATGTTTATGTATTTTAATTTAATAGGTTTTTTTTTCAAACATTTATTTTAAAATTTAAGTTTATATTTTTAACTAATAATGTGTTTAACATTTTTAATAGTGCATTTTTTTTTATTTTTTTTGCATTTTTGTGCCTTGCTCAAAAAATGTGTGCCTCGTCTTGCGCTTCTTGCCTCGGGCACAAAATGGCTCTTGTGCATTTTTTTGCACCTTGAACTTTTAAAATACCGACTTTTTCTTGTTGAATTGGTTGAATTGTTGTCTAGTTAGGCAACAACATTGTGCAATACAGACCAATGAACAAAACCATACAATTACCTTCTGCATGTGGGCCTTTTTGGTAGCTTTACAATTCCTTAGATATGCGCTTAGATTATTAACAGCATAAAATCAGTGCATACTTCATGCTACTTCTAGTCAAAGAGCTCTTTCATTTGTTTGGTCCAGATCAATGACCATCATATCATTTGCATCACTTTTACACTGTAGTAGTCCATACTACCTGTATTGTCATATTATGTTGCTAGTATTTTTAGTAAGGCCATTCATTATGGGAGCATTCTCAATTTTCATGTCCTTCATGGCAGGCATGCTTCTTGCTGCTCAATCTATCATTCTAGGGGTTGATACTGCCAGAGATTTCAGGAAGCTACTCAAGAAACTCAGAAGAGGATCTTCAAGTGACATCACTAACTCAGAAAAAACCTGGAGGGTGGACAGCTGCAAACGGCATTTGGCAGTTCTTATGGTGTTGGTACTGATGGTTGGCTTGTTGTGGGGTGTTAGTGGAGCATTGGTGAGAAAAAGGTTTGATGATGATAACAAGGGTGCTGAGCTGTGGTTAGCTTGCTTGGTTGCACCTCCTGGTGTGTGGGCCAGATGGTTCTTAGCCCGTCTTAATGGAAGAGGGTTAGGAAAGAAGGGTTTATTGAAGTGGGTCCCTTTTGGAACTCTAATTGCAAATGTTTCTGCAGCTTTTATTATGGCAGCACTTGCAACAGTGAAGAAAGCGGTAAGGTTTCAATAACATCATAATGGCTTGCACATATCATGCAACAGGGATTTCTTTTGCTTTTATGAACAATTGTCTGCTCATTGGGATATATGCAGCACATAATTTTTCAGCATGGCCATAATTTCAATTTCTGTCCTCTCTAAACTTACAGCACTCTGTATTGAAAAGGCCACTTCCCAATATTAATCCTAGCTATCTCAGGTGTTGAGAGGGTTGACTGGATAGACCTAACTTTTGGCATTTTCTGCACAAAGTCCCCACTCTCAGACTCAAACTTGCATTCTTATGTTGTCATCCAAAGATTTTATTCTACAGTGTTTGGTACTCTAAATCAAACAAAACCCAAATGCACATTCTACAGTGTTGCACATTTGTTCTATGATTCATTATGAAATCATACATTGAACCTTGTAGTTGATGGTTGGCTTTTCAACCCAAAACTAAATTTTGTGTTAATAATGGATGGCGTACTAAAGGGTGGTCCAATTGTTCTACCTTTGCCATGTTTGTCATCTCAATTCCCACTAGACAATACTGTTACTAGTTGTGGCAGCTAAGTAAAGATTATTTGGATTCTGAGGAGGTTTCTCTGTTTTCTGCAGGTTGATAGCAAGACTTGTGAAACAGTTGCAACAGGACTTCAGTTTGGGTTTATGGGGTGTCTAAGTACTGTTTCCACTTTTATTGCTGAGTACAATGCAATGAGAGAGAGCAAGCATCCATGGAGAGCAAATGCATATGCATTGATGACAATACTACCATCTTTTGGCTTAGGGATTCTAATTTATGCTATACCTGTCTGGGCAAATGGTTATGAGTAGTGGACTAGTAAGTAGAGAGACATTCATGGTGAAAACCTCAGGGATGGACATGCACCTATGTGTGAGAAGATGGAGATAGTCTTGCAAAGTTTGCTGTTCACAAGGCTCTAAATATGTCCACAAACTCATTTCCAAGTTCATGTGGTAATGCATAAGGGGAGAATATATTGGGCCCTTGCTCTAACAAAATCATCCAAGCACTAGTGCTCAATGTTCATTTATCCCTTCTGATACTTGAGAAATTGAGAATCATTCCACCAATGGAACACAAGCTTGATGGACCTGGTATAGTTATGCACTTGCCCACATTTTTGGCCACAAAGCATGAGAACAATGAAAGCTTTTAGTGAAGCAAATTTTTTCTGCAGATAATATCAACTAGACTCTTCCCTGCTACAGGATACTGGACTTACCCTGGAGGTTTCTTTTGCTGGCAATCATTCAGCACACATACATATATGGTGGTGGATAATGGATGATCACCATGAGACATGCCTTGTGTTATTTATGTTTCCATCTTTTGTATAAATTTTCCACTGTTATTCAAAGCAATCTACATGGCAGCAGTCTTATATGCAGGTCAAAAGTAAGATAAGAAAATAAAAAAAAATTATATGCTAGAGCAGCTACACCCATCCATATTTTAGTTTGCATACTATGTAAAGTTGGATGTTACTATGATTTAAAATTTAGCAATGGTATAAATGATGTATGAATGAAACAGGAAGCAGGTTACCTAAAGGACCTTTTTTCTGGCAGATGAATCAATACTTTTATTAACCGTCAGCATGCATTTACATTGGTAATTTTTCTTGGCTTTTCAGAATATCTGGAGCAAATGTCTTCTAAAATATTTTGTAGGCCTATGCTGGTAGTTTTGAATGTTGGAAATCTTGTTGACAATCTAGTCCATACTGCCTGTAGATCTCTACTAAAATATCTATATGACAACAGTCGTGACCGTGCCCTCCAGCAAAAAGCGGTTTTATCGGTGGTCAGATCCAAACTACCGAAAAATCTCTACTAAAATGTCTACATTCATGCATACATAGATCTCTGTGGCAGGATGAAAAATTCTTCAGCCGTTGCAGTAAAGGGATGTTTTCCAGAAGGCAGGAGAGATTTTTTAGGACCCTGGTGCTTGAAATATTTAATCAAGAGAGGAGTAATGTCACACTTGCAGCTCTTTGGATTATTTGGGGAGAAAGGAGTGCTAGAATATTTGAGATCGAGCAGCACAATTACAAGCTTTTCTGAGGAAGAAATTATAGTTATTTTTATCGGTGGTCAGATCCAAACTACCGAAAAATCTCTACTAAAATGTATGCATTCATGCATACATAGATCTCGGTGGCAGGATGAAAAATTCTTCAGCCGTTGCAGTAAAGGGATGTTTTCCAGAAGGCAGGAGAGGTTTTAGGAGCCTGGTGCTTGAAAAATTTAATCAGGAGTGGTGTAATGTCACACTTGCAGCTGTTTGGATTATTTGGGGTGGGGGGAGGGGGGAAGAAGTGCTAGAATATTTGAGATCGAGCAGCACAATTGCAAGCTTTTCTAAGGAAAAATTATGGTTATTTTTCTGATTTTGAATTCCTTATGAAAACTATTAAAGGCACACTGTATACAGATGTTTGAAAGGTTTTTCTTTTAGATGTCTCTCTCCATTATACAGGTCCTCTGTAAGGAGACCGAATCAGCCTCCCACAAAACTGCTCCCCACAGTGTCCCACAGCACATCCCTGCCGTGTATTGGGAATATCTCCCAATGATGACATCATCATTCTGGATATTATCATCGGGAGATGTTCCCAATACATGGCGCGGATGTGCTGTGGGACGTTGTGGGGGGCAGTATTGTGGGGGGCTGATTTGAACTCCTCTGTAAGGGGGTATCTCTTTCTATCTTTTGTGACTATCTTTAATGCAAAACAATACAGTTTCAGAAAAAAAAAGAAAAAGATACTGAAAAGATATGATACCTAAAAGACATGATACCTGAAAAACTTGCAGCCAAAGGAGGTGACCAATCAGGTAGGTGCAGTCATCAAAATTCACGGGGTGCTTTGATTGGTCAAAGTACCATGTCTTTCCAGTGTCATAGTTTTTCCTAACGAAGGTTCTGGACTGGGCCTCTGCGCAACCCAGCTCCAAGTAAAAGTCTGCATTACCAATGTGCAAGCCCAACCCAGCTTGCTCCAAGTTGGGTATGGGACTCTTCTCTAAAAGTCTGCATTGCCATTTGCCAATGTCCAAGTAAAAGTCATCAAAATTCACGGGGTGCTTTGATTGGTCAAAGTAACATGTCTTTCCAGTGTCATAGTTTTTCGTAACTGAAGGTTCTGGACTGGGCCTCTGCCCAACCCAGCTCCAAGTAAAAGTCTGCATTGCCAATGTGCAAGCCCAACCCAGCTTGCTCCAAGTTGGGTATGGGGCTCTTCTCTAAAAGCCTGTTGTTGAACCATAACCGCATTGTATGACCAATGCTCAAGCTCAGAATGCAGTCCTTCAACTAAGAACAACAAACTTGTCTCATCTCTTTTCCTTTGATGACTTTTGGAGGAACTGATAAAAAATGGCTAGCACTTCATCCTCAAAACAGAGTTATGTTGTAGATTGGTCCCCTTCTAAGGATTTTGTTAAACTAAACTTTGATGGAAGCAGCCCCCTCTAGCATATGAATCTTGAGATATTAGGACAGAAGTGTTTTAACATTATTCTTAGGCCCAGTTGGCTTAGGAGACTCTACCAAATAAGAGCTACTAGCTGCTGTACAGGAGATTCAGCTAGCCAGTCAAATAGGTATAGAAAGGCTGATAATTGAAGATTCCCAAGTCGTTGTAGGAAGGTGGTTCGGTTAATAAGGAATATGACAATGAAAATCTAATGGGTAAGAAGATCAGCTAATGAGATGGTTAATACTCTTGCTAGACAAGGGGTTAATAGAGATTCTTTGTTTTGGGCAACTTTATAATTGTTTAGTGTCTCTTTTGGCGAGTTTTATATTTTCATGTAATTACAATCTTCTTAAGAGTGAGGCTGCTCCTCAAAACCTCTCTTTCGGCTTATTTGTAATAGATCTACCCTTTGATTAATGAATTAATTTTCAATTTTCAAAAAGAAAAAAAACATTGTACACCTCCACGCTTAAGTCTATTTGGCAAGACATTGATCACTTGGAAACCATTGAATGGCAGAGCCCTAGGGATTTCTTGATATATAGGAAGCTAACTTATAGAATGGAACAAGAAGTTCAAGTTTCAAGTTTGTTTGAAACAAGAACATAACATAACTAGATAATATACTGTCTCCTACTCTCCTCACTATATCCCTATCTATTATTTGTCAGTTGTCTCACAAAGGACCTTAACTATTCAGTAACCTTTTTTCCAAGTTGGTGTTTTTCAAGCCAATAAAATTCAATATTTTAAAAGGTGCGCCTTAGGCATAGAGGCAAGGTGCTTTCTAAATTGTGTGACTCACGCAAGCTAAGGTGCACAACCATTAAATAGATGTCACCTTTGTGCCTAGGCGTGCGCCTCAAGCCAGGTGATAGGTGGCATAGGTGAGTGCCTAGATAAGGTATTTAAATAATTTCAAAAGTAACACTAAAATATAAAAAACGCAAAACAGGAAACATAAGAGAAAAGGAAACTAAATTGACAGTGGTCTTTGCCAGAAAAAAAGAGAAAAAAAAGTGGGGAGAGAAGAGTTCCTTCATCCAAACCAAAGGAAGCCTATTTCATCCAGTTCTATGCTCTAGTTTGTCCAAGCTTGAATTGAATAGAGGCATTAGGTATAGATATTTCTTATTTCTTTCTTCTAGCAATAGAGCAACCGGGAAAACAAGGGCTCCGCCCCATTATTTCGAGTAGCCTAGCGACTTAGCCTGGAATTCTTCTCCTTGTTCTTCAAATAGAAACTTGCACAAAAACAAGGGCTTCGCCCCATTTATTTTCAGTTTTTCTCATTAAAACAGGGTCTCCACCTCTTTCTCTTATTCTTTTTAATGTTAAAACAGGGGCAGAGCTCCATTCTTCTTCTTCTTCTTCTTCATTCTTTTTTTATAGAGATTTTAAACGAAAAATAGAGCTCTGCCCTTTCTCTTCTTCTTCTTTCTACTAAGAATTGTAGTCTTGCTTCTTGCACAAAAATAGGGGCTGTCCCATTTTTTTAGTTTTTCTCATTAAGACAAGGATTATGACAAATCATAGAAACATCCCCAAAATCAACTCTACGAAATATACCGATTGTCATTTATATTACATAGAGATAAAAATAGAAAAGATTTAGTAAGTATACACACTATGAATTATGCATGATAGATTGAAATAATTCTCAAACGTTCCCCTTCTAATAAGCCATAGAAGGAAATTTGTTCTCTCAACTTCTTTTAATCTTTTTAAGTACTTACTATGTATCATACTATCAGGTATCATCCATATTTTTTCTTCACAATTTTGAGTTATGTTTAACCATAGGGAGATATATTCTATAGAAGATGGATTACAAATAGAAAACGATCATATCTATCTAGATATATGATAGATCACAAATCTACAAATCAAGTACCCAGATTCAAATTAGATTTAGATTTCAATGGGCTTGGATCCAAGTTGGATACAAACAAAATCTTAACTACAACTAAATTAAAATGCCTTCTTAATGGTTCATTGGCTCATACCTTCAACTAAATTAAAACACTTGGACCAACAAATCTTTTAAAAATTTAGTAATTTACTAAATTATGCATAAACACCTTCAACTTAATATCAATTTGATTTTCCCTTTTTTATCGGTAAGTAGTATTTAATTCATTAATTTACTGAAAAAGCATTACAAGGCGTATTCAAACAAAGAGAAAGTTAAAAGTGAAGTTTGATAGCCCCCATTACAAATCTTCCCAGAACAAAACATCCCTATACAAATCTCCACCCTTTTTTTCCAGTTTTTCTCATTAAAACAAGGGCTCCGCCCCTTTCTCTCATTACTTTTAATGTTAAAACTACAAAATCTTTTTCTTCTTCACCAACTTTTTTCACTATTTTTTTTTACATTAAAATAGGGGCTAAATCTATTTTGGTTTGATTTTTGCATCTATTATTTTGTATATTTTATTACTTTCACACTTTCTACCTCTAAAACATGGGCTATATATATATATATATTGTATCTATTTTTGGTGCAAAAGCTAGGGCTTCACCCATTATTCTTCCTTGTGGCTATATATATATATATATATATATATATATATATATATATATATATATTTTGTAAATAGTAGAATATTTATTTATTTGTGTTATTTTCAAGTAGAATAGTTTATTTATTTCCAAAGTGTGACAGATTCTCAAATTTGCCAATAGGTCCAAGAAAGTAATGTTATTGGATGATAGAAGGGTCAGATTTGTGTTGTGCCACCATTCTGTGGATAGACAATGCATTGATCAACCCAAAACGTCTGAAAAGAAACAGTAATCGTACAACAGAAATTTAATTGTCATGCATCATCTAATTTAATTTACATTGGAAGCGTATGTTGGTTTGACCTGGGAGACCATTCAAGATAGCATTCATTAGCCATTTCGTGTTATAAATATGCTCCAGACTGTTAGTTCAACATCTTCCACAAGAGACAGTGACACAAATTTAATGACACTTGTGGTCACAGCCCATATTTGATGTGAACATCCGACCGTTCGAACCGAACGTTCGATTCATTTTGACAAGAAAAAAAAATAAAAAAGTGGTTAAAATTGTTCGAACGGTTAATCGTTCGATTTAGTGGTTTGTTGACCAAAATCAATGGTTTTGGAGAAAAATTCAGTTTTTGAAAAAACGGAACTGATCACCTGACCGGTTTTTGGTTTTTTTGGTCCGATCATCCACTCCGGTCCGATTTTGTAAATCATGAAAATTTTCGTTTGTAAGATATACTGTCCATCTAATGAGACCAGAGCAGAGATCATGGAGCTAATCATTTAACTCAAAATCATGAACTAAGGTGAAGTTTGGAAATAATTATTTTAAAAATAAGTGATTATTTTAAATAATAACTTATTTACATTTGACACCCAGCGTTGAAAAGTGTTTGTTTTATATATTTAAAAGTGACACATGGAGGGATTGATGCCAATTCAAGGGGGGATATGGTATTAAAGTGGGGGTGTTTGAAAATTTTAATTGTTAGATGGAGGTAGTGAAGATTCACCTATTTTAATATATTGGTCCTTTAGTGGTCTTTTTCCTCAATAAACACTTATTTTTTCAAAAAGATAACTTTAATCCATTCTCATCTCTGACACTGACACCCCTATATTTTGCCACCGAACCAGAAGATCAAAAAACACTAATCATCATCTTTTCATTGGAGAACCAGCGCCAGCAAACCGAGCTCCCCAACCCACCGTGCCTACAATCCCCTTCTATTTCTCTCTCCCTATCTCCCTCTTCTTCTTCTTCTTCTTTCTTGTAGATTCTTCTCTCCCGAATCCAAATCGTTTCCCCACTCTCCTATTCTCTCTTCTTTAATAACCCTAATTTGGGAAAGGGCACCAAGATATGAATAACCCTAATTTTTTTTCTTGTTTTATTGTGGTTAGATGACTAACAATACTTCAATGGAGGCCCTCTTGGCGATTAACGGGCTTTGCACTAGAGGCCAGACCTCGAGACCAAACCCTAATTAATGCAATTCAGGAAAGGGGAACCAAGATGATGATCCTAACTTTTGCTTCCTGTTTTGTTGTGGTTGAATGACTAGCAATACTTCGATGGAAGTCCTCTTGGAGATTATAGGGCTTTGAAACAAAAGTCAAAACTCAAGATAGGCATTCAATGAGTTGAGTTGAAGGCTGAGTCCACATGGCTCATGGAAGACATGGATCAAATTGGAGCTCTCTAGATAAAAAAAAGGAGAATGTGCAGTTCCAAGATTTGTTGGTTAACAATCCTTTTATAATTTTTTTCTTGGCAACCATCAGGCTTTGCAATTGAGTCCTGACTTTGAGACAAGGATTCAACAAGTTGAAAGACAAATCCACACAGATCATGGAGGAAAGGGCTCAAGCTAGGGAACCCCAAGTAGAGTAGGAACCAAAGAACATCCAACACCAAGAGCAACAAAAAGAGAAAGCCAAAAGAGGTCAATTTTGAGTTAGAGTGTATCCTTGGGCCCATAAATCTAGTGAGGATATGCCAACAACATTACATCTCCAACTAGTTCACAATTAAGCTTCTCAAGGTCAAGAAGAGGCTAAGAACGAGCAATGAAGAGGAGATATATGTGTTCAAACATCACATCAGGTTGGGCTTAAACTACTTTTCCACCTTTCACACCGGAGTTTTAAATTACTTTGAGATCATGATCATTTAGTTGGCTTTGAATGTCATTAAGCTTATAGTCGTGATCTCCTCTATGGATCACCAACAAGGTACTTCATGGCTTGGTCATGGAAGAAGATACTAGATACTAGATTAGAAGAGTATTTCCTTCTTCGTATCATTTATCGAGGCAAGAGAGGGTTGAAGATCCAAAAGAGATCACTAACCAAGTTGGAAGGTCATTCGCGACCATACCACAATGCACCCTTGGTGCAATGTGTCTACCACCTCCTTCTCAAGGTTTGTTGATGGCATCCCCAACCTAGTTCAAGAGCATCAACCACTCTCTAGCCATCTAATATACTGCCCCAAGTAGTCAACAAAGACTATGGATCCATAGAATCATCAACAAGAGGATCGCTCTGGAGCTCATAGAAGAGTGTATTCTTCCTGGAAATAGGGAGTCTTTGACAACCAAGATGGACTAGATCCTAATTAATGTAGTTTGGGAAAGGGGTGCCTAGATGTGAATGGCCCTAACTTTTGTTTCTTGTTTTGTTATGGTTAGATGACTAACTGATGGAGGCCCATCCCAAGGCCCATCTCACTCCAAGGGGCGGCAGCTCCTAGGATAAGGCCAAGAGTCCAAGATAAGCCAAGGAAGGATAATTCAAGATCCATCAAGACTCTTCCAAGACTCCAAGACTTATCAAGAATCCAAGCTTATCAAGACTCTTCCAAGATAATTCAAGAATTCAAGATTATCCCAAGATAATTCAAGAATTCAAGATCCATCAAGAATTCAAGAATTCTAGATAATCCAAGATTCATGAATGGAGAAGATCAAGGGAGATCGGACGGTGGAAGATCAAGCCCAAGAATTCCAAGAGGGTTCGACCTTATCAAGACAGCCCAAGAAGATCAAGATTCATGTTCTTTCCTAGTTCTTTTACAATTCCCAAATGTATTATAAATACTGCTATTTTCCCAAAGTTATTCATCAATTTCATACTTCAGATTTCAGAATTTCTTCAAGCTCTCTTCTTCCTATTTTCGCCACCTTTTCTCTCTCCTAGAGAAATCGTGTTATTCGCTAGGTGCTAGCGAACGCCCGGTGCTTGCATAGCCAGCTCCGGTTCTCATTGCTTCCACGCTGCGTCACTAACGATACTTCAAAACAGGTCCTCTTGGTGATTATTGGGCTTTGTGACTTAGTTCAAACCTTGAAATAGGCATTCAATGAGTTAAACGTTGAATCCACACAACTCATGGAGGAGATGGATCAAGTTGGAGCTCTTTAGATAGAGGAACAAAAAGAGAATGCCCAGCTCCAAAAGTTGTTCACTAAAAATCCTTCAATATATGTCCTCATGGCAATCGTCATGCTTTGGAATTGATTCCTGACCTCGAAATAGGTGTTTGATGAGTTGGAGGCTGAGTCCACACAACTCATGGAAGAGAGGAATCAAGCTTGGGCCCTCCAGGTAGAGGAGCAAAATGAGAATGCCAGAACTAAACTAACTAAGCCTCCATTCCATTGCATCCTGATTCATATTATCAAGATGGCTTAGCTTTAGTTTTAGGAAAAGGGTTTTGATCTTGATTGATTTATAGTCCAAGAATTCATATTTGAATTCAAAGATATTTTTTAAGCTCTACCCAATTCACCCCTGTCTTTGGTAAGTTCATTGATCCCAACAACTTCCTCTTTAGCATCTTTAATGTTGTTAAAGTTTTGATATTTAGCACATCTTGTAAAACGTGAACATACACTATGTAAAATGTGAATCAATGAAATGTAAGTAGACCATGTAACGTCTTTAACATGATTGGTTGAAATCTTGATTTAATTTGAAACATATATTAGTGAATGTGGTTTCTTTAATGTGATTGATTGAAATTCTGATTTAATTTGCAACAAATTTTAGTGAATGAATTGTAGTTGGACTCTAATTGCAAAATTATGCAATTACTTTGAGAGTAGCTCATTGTTGACCCGGTTAGATTGGATTGGCCTTTAACCCCTTGTGCTCGAATCTCATCAAAGCAAAATTTATGTGAATATTTTGAGAGCATGAAATCCTATAAAAAACTGAAAATGTATCCCATACATGTATGTTAAATTCACAGGGAGATGTTCCCTAGTGTGCAACTGGATGTCATAATCAGAATGTTGGCATAGTTTTTACTTTGAAGATATCCTATCTCTAACCTTTCATCTTTCCGTTACATCCAAAACACACCTATGCCTTTTCTTTTTCTTCTTTATTTTAGGGAAATTCTAGTGCATGAAACTTTATGATACAAGAATGAATTGTGACCACACAATCCCTCGTGTATTTGCATGTGTTTGTCATTATGACACTATGTTCCACATGGTCCCATGAAGTTTTATGCTTGTCCTATAAAAAATTATAATTTATATATGTTAGTAGGACTCTTTTCTTAATTTCCAATTTTGTTCACTAAATAACAACAAGGTAAGCCATTATGGCCCACACTTGGACCAGCTTCTCGAACCAGTTAAATTGTGACCATGCCCTTTGGCCAATTCGGTCGTGCCCCTAATATTGTTATCACACAACCCCTCGTGTGTTGTCCTGCATTCCCCATCATGCACTGGGTCCCACCTGGTTCCAATAATTAGTTAGAGGCTGAGGTTTTTCACTTGTCCTATGTAAAATTATGATTTCCACATACTATTAGGACTCTTCTTTTACCTTTCAATTTCGTGCACTAAATAATATGGTCGGGCCTACTCATTTCATCCCAATGTTTAGAAAACTTAATTAGACCACCTTGTGGAACTAGTTAAATCATGACCAGGCCCTTGGTCGGTTTGGTCATACCCTTAAAACTGTTATTAATAGGGGTGTCAATTGGATTGGATTTGGTCCAATCCGATCCAGTTCAATGTGAGTCCATTATAAATGGACAAGGTCCAATCCAATCCATTAAATGTTTTGAACCAGTTTGGATTGGTCCAATTTAATGTCTGAACCATCCAATCTGTTCAAATTCAATTTGATTAGATTGGTTTTAACTCAAAATCGGTCCATTGACACATATTCTTATCTTATATTAATGGACCAGATATTGACTTAATCCAACCCAATCTAATATAATTTTTTACGGACAGGCCAGGTCCAATCCAATCTAATAAATATTTTGGACCAGATTGGTTCAATCCAATATGTGTTGTTGGTTACTCCAATCCATCCAAATTGATTTTGGACTGGACGGGGTCCAATCCAAAACCGGTCCATTGACACCCTTAGTTATCAACAAAAAAAGAAAGAAGTCAAAACCAGTACACTGACCAATACAACCAAGGAACTAGTTAATTAGTTCCAGAGGCCATAACATTGCACTTGGTTGTCCAATTGGGGTGATCTTTTTTTCTATTTTGTCTAACCTTACAATCTACGCATTCCAAGACACTTTGCCCCCTTTTTAGCAAAAAAATGCCATTTTCTAGCCTCAAATCTCAATTTATTGTTTAAAAATAATTAAAACTAGAATAAAGAAATATGTTATAGCAAGATAAAATTATATGTTTTGTATATATGCATATAGTTAATATTATTATGTATATATCATGCAACTATGTAATTATCTATACTCTCCTTTTTGGATTCAATGCCCCGTTCAATTTTATAAATATTGGTCTATCTAAATGGCACATAATTTGGACCCTTTCACCTTTTCTAGAACTAATAAATAACATGCTTTACATGTGACAATTTCAAATAAATGATGATGATGATAATTGTTTTAGTGTTCTTATAAAAATTTATGCAACAAAGATAGATAATGAATGCATGTTGTACTGGTGGACCCATCACCAATGGTATACTAGTTGATGATCCTTTTGAGATAGGAGGTTAAACTATTGACCCACCACCTGCATAGAAAAACTAATTTGCTTTTGGGTCAAGTTTAATTTTTTATTCAATTTTCTTGTTAATAAAAGTAATTCTTATTTTTCATATTTATTTTTGTTTAATATGATGAATATATAATATAAGAGATGTCCTCAAATATTTTTTTCTACAATTTTTTCATATTTTTCTATATTTTTATTGTGTTTATACTTTTTTAAATATTTATTATTTAATTATTACATCAAGGGTAGCCCCATTTAACCTAGAAGGTTAGACCATTAACTTGCCACTTAGATAGAAAAATGGTTTGTTTTCCTATCAATTTTAAAATTTGTATTTTATTTCCATCATTATAAAAATAATTCTTATTCATCACACTATTATTAGAAATGGAACATTGGGACAAAATCAATATTTTTCATTTTCTTTTGATTAATTTGGTTGAATTTTCAAACAAAAAAAAATTGTTCAAATGATGTTAAGGGTCAAAAACATCATTTTCTACTCCCATCTAAGAAAATTAGTGATAAGTAATGTGTTTGCAAATTATAAGGTTGTCTAGTAATACACAAACTATTGGAGTAGGTTTTAGGAAATATGTAAAAGTATAAGGGTGTCTAGCTAATTACTTTTATTCATAAATTCTATTTCTTGAGAAGAATCAAGGCCTCGTATAGACACACAAAGAGGTAGAGAGAGAGAGAATCAAGTCCATCTGTGAGAACCAAAATATGTGCTTAAGACCACACCCTTTTGCACTTATTGGCATTTAGGAAATAAACCTAAAATAATTGCTTATTGGAGAAGCCCAATATTTCAGATTTTTTAAGTGCTTGTACAATAAGTACTTATTTGAATTTTTTTCTTTCAAAATTGTCCTCAATTAATTTTTAAAATTCCATTTATGCCCTTTGAATTGTCGAAAACATAGGGTTTGGCCAATCGATCTTTTCTTCTTCACTGTCTTCTCTGACTAACGGTAGAGCTTTATCCATAGAACAATCGGAACCGAACCTACGATAATGTAACCCAGTTGGTTACTTGGTTACCTACAAATACTTAACATGGCAATGATACTCTACAGCGATAAAAGATCTAATGGAGAATGTAAGGCATCCTTCACTCAATGAAATCAGGTTTGAGCGAGACAAGAAGAAAATGCAAGTGTTGGTATATGAAACAATGCCGAAGGTTGGAGCAGGTGATGTTCGTGAAGGAAGATGACAAATATGATTGCATTAATTAGGGTTTGGTCCATGTTGGTTGTCAAAGACTCCCTATCCCTAGGAAGAGCACACCCTTCTATTAGCTCCTAAGTGATCCTCTTGTTGACAATACTATCAATAGTCTTTGCTAACCACTTGAGGTGGTAGATTAAATGGCTAGAGAGTAGTTGCTACTGTTGAACTAGTTTAGGAAGGCCATCAACAAACCTCGAGAGGGAGGTGGTAGACACATTGCACTGAAGGGTGCATTGTGGTATGATTATGGATGAACTTCCACATTGGTCAGTGATCTCTTCTGGCTTTTCAATCATCTCTTGCCTTGACACATGATAGAAAGAAGTAATGACTCTTCTAGTAGTGGATAGAAGACGAGGAACCATCCAATATCTTCTTCCCTGACCAAGCCATGAAGTACCACCAACCCTTGGTTGTTGGATGGGTTCTAAGGCAAAACATTGCCCTAAAATGATTAAGACTCAATCAGACACCCAACTTATAAGCCATATATATGATCCCCACTATAAGCAAGATGGCATTTGGAGCTAGCTGACTGATCATTAACTTTAAATAGTTTAGAACCTCTAGCATCAATGGGTAGAAAGGTAATTTGATCCCATCCTAAATAGGGGTGTCAACGGTATTCAAAAATCCAACTTTGAATTCGAGATTCGACATAATCAAATCGAATTCAGATAATTCAAATATCTAACTAGTTGAATTCGGATATGACCTAATTCGATTCGATAAATATCTTAATTTGACCAATTATTTAGTTCTTATATAATATATATAATATTTAAATGTTTTATATAATATATAATAATTAAATTATAAAAATAATTTATATATTTATACACTTTATATAAATAAAATACTTATCCTATATACTTATTAATTACCTAAAATAATTAATTGGTTGAATTTGAATCGAATCAAATATTTGAATATATAGTCAAATTCAAATTCGAATTTGAATATTAATTTTCAATATCCGTCATATATCGAATTTTCTAGTCGGATTCAGATTCGGATATTGCCTTATTCGATTCGAATTCGACCGGTTTACACCCCTAACCCTATAGTTGATGTTTGAACACATATATCTCCTCCACATTGCTCGTTTATGGCCTCTCCTTGACCTTGAAGTGTTTAACTATGAACTGGTTGGATATGTGATGTTATTAGCATATCCTCACTAGATTTATGGGCCTAAGGATACATTCTAGCTCATACTTGACCTCTTTTGGCTTTCTCTTTTTGTTGCTCTTGGAGGTGGGCGTTCTCTTTTTGCTACTTTACTTGGAAGGCCCTAGCTCAATCCCTCTCCTCCATGAGTCGTGTGGACTTGGCTTTCAACTACATGAATGCTTGTCTTAAGGTTCTGGACTTAGTTATAAAGCGTGATGATTTCCAAGATGACCTGTATCGAAGGATTGTTAGACAACAACTCTTGAATCTGTGCATTCTCTTTTTTGTTACTCTATATGGAGGGCCCTAACTTGATATCTCTCCTCCATGAACCAAGTGTACTTAACTTTCTAGTCATTGAATGACTATCTCGAGGTGTAAACTCAGTCAAAATCCCAATTATCTTCAAGAGGACCTATATCCAAGGATTGTTAGTCATCCAACTACAACAAAATAATAAGCAAAAGTCAAGGGCATTCATATCTCATCGCCCCTTTCCCAAACCACATTAATTATGTTCTGGTCCATCTTGACTATCAAAGATTCCCTATCCCTAGGAAGAACACACCATTTTATAAACTCTTGATACTATCAATGTTCTTCACTAACCACTTAGTTCAATAAATTAAATGGCTAGACAGTGGTTGTTGCTCCTGAACTAGGTTGGGGAGGCCATCGACAAACCTCAAGAAGGAGGTGGTAGACACATAGCACCGAGGGGTGCATTGTGGTATGATCGTGAATGACCTTCCGTCTTGGTCAATGATCACTTTTGACTCTTCAACCCTTTCTTGCCTTGGTACATGATACAAAGAAGTAATGAATCTTCTAGTGGTGGATAAAAGACAGGGAGCCATTCAAGCTCTTCTTCCCTGACCAATCCATGAAGTACCACCATCCATTGGATGTTGAATGGGTTCTAAGGCAAAACATTGCCCTAAAAAAAGTTAATACTTAACTAGACACCCTACTAGTGAGCCATAAAGGTGATCATGACTATAAGTTTGAAGATCTAACTAATTGATCATGATCTTAAAATAGTTTAGAACTCCGGTATCAAAGGATGGAGAAACAGTCTAAGCCCAACTTGAAGTTAATGTTTGGATACATATATCGTCCCACCATTTATCGTTCATGGCTTCTCCTTTGGCTTTGGGTTGCCTAAATGTGATCTAATTAGAGATGTAATATTGTTAGCATATCCTTATTAGATCTATGGGCTTAAGGATACACTTTTTCTTAGACTTGACCTCATTTGGCATAGTACGTACAACTACCTCGGAAACTATCTCTCTCTAGACTACCTCACTCACCATAGGGGTTGAACTAGTAGCCTTACCTTACTCGGCCTGGGCCTACCTAGACTCTACTCAAGGACCTCCACCTTGAAGGGTTAACTTAAACTTAGTCTCTAAACTTGACTTAGAAGAAGACTGGAAGTTACTAATTGAATTCCTATTCGAAAGATCATACACTTACCGATTTGACCCAAAAGACATGGAAAATGAAAATTTATTGAGGACTATAGAAGAGAAATGGAGAAGACGAGATGAGGCAGGTTGGATGACCACTCAAGAATAGTGAACAGAGAAGAAACTGACAAGACCTTCGACCAATTTCTCTCCTCTTTTGTATGTGATTCAACGGCCAAGATGCATCTTGTATTGATGCTACATAGCATGCCTTAAAAACCAATATGACACCCCACTAGGCTTGCCAATTCCTGAGCCACCGCTCTATGTCCTAGGTGTGACGATTTGATAGTTTGTGGATTTAGAATCATCTAGCCCCATTGACTCCCGAACCGTCAAGAACTTTACATTGGAGTTATGGAATCCCACTCAGCCTAACTACTCTACCTCTTTTGCTCAAAGCTGACATTTGACTTGACATCTCATCTTTCACACAACCTCTAAAGGCAATATGGGATTTCGACATTAACCATAATGGTGAGAAACTTGGAGTGTTATGACCTTGGCTGAGCACTTAGGCTTATTAAATGCCTAAGTAACGCTTAGCCATGTGGTCCCTATCTTCAACGGAGGTAGAAATTAATCTATACTATTATTAAACGTGTGAATGAGAGTGTGGAGCTTTTGTTTGATTACAATATCCCAGTTTTTGAATTTGGTTATTTTCTATTTGTAAGGATGGAAATATAATTTGAATAACCACTTTTCTATTCATTCAAATGCCTTTCATTAAGTCTTATATTTGAGGCATTAATTCTCATTAACATTTATTGAATCATTTTCTTGAGTAGAATACCCCTATTTTTTAATTTGGTCCCTCTAATTGTAAGGTTACAAAATGTAATTTGAACTACTAACATTTATCCTCATTCAATTCCCTCTGGTTAAGTCTTATATTTAGGGTGTTAACTCCCATTCTTTTCCTATTTGGTCATGAGTCAACAAAATGTGTCAACCCTTAATGCCATAGTTAAATAATAATAATAATTAAAAAATATGAAATACACAAAAATATAAAATACAAAAAATTGTAGAAAACATTTGGGACTTCTCTAATATTATATATTTATCATATTAAACAAAAATATGTGTGACAAATAAATCTATCAAAATTACATACCTACCTGAGATTGGCTTTTATAAATAAGAAGCAACATTATAAAAAAAAATAAATCTATCAAAATTTCAAGCATTAATTAATTCAATTCAATTAATGCTACTGCACCTAAATAAATTCATGGCATAACCAACTTCTCATATTTCTTCCTTCTCCTATTATATTGAATCTGGATAAGCTTAGTCTCCTTGCTTCTCACTCTCTCTAACATGATTAATCGTTTATCTTGCAGGTCTATGAAAATTAGGAAGCCCCCTATTTGTTAAGGGGCCTTTTATCTTTATTTAACAATAAAATTAACTTTAAAACTGACTTCAAAACTAATCCCCAAATAAGGCCCAAAGCCCAATCAGCAGGAAATTGAAAAAAAAAAGATTTGAATTCTTTATTTAACAATAAAATTGATTTATTTAAATTAAACTGATTTTAAAACTGATAATTTTATATATTTATTTATTGTTTTATTTTATTAAATTAAATATATTATTATTCATAAATTTCTACTTATTTTAAATAAATCTTTTTTCTTAAACAATTTATCTTTTACAAATTCATTCTTTTCTTATACAATAATTTAGTGATGCTACGCTAGTTAATGGTAAATGGTGATGTTACGCTGCAGAGGTTTTCGGACTCTTCTGAAATAAGGGCTCCTGAACAGCTAGGCCAGCTGACCTTCTATTGTCATTTTCAGTAGCTCCTTCTCACAAGAGGTGCTGATCAGTGACGTTTAAAATGAAATGCCAATTAATTTTGATGCACCCAAAATGTCCAAAAGTAGAAAAAGCAAATGGGACCACACACCACCCAACTAACTAAATTGACATCTCTATCAGGGAAGTATGTCGGTTTCATTGGGGACCATCCAAGACACCATTCATTGACCATTTCGTGGTATGCTATCAGACCGTTAGTTAACATTGAATTTGAGAGGCAGGATTTTCTGATGTGCAGGTGGATATGCCGTGATCACAATTTATTTGCATGATTTTTACCTTTAAGAGATATAGGCATTCTCTCTCTAACCATTATTTTTTTTTGAAAAACGACCATGTGTCAGAATTCATAGGCCCAAAGTACGTTGTGATAGGTGTCACTCAGAATTGGTGTTAATTCATAGATTGTATGAGTGCATAGAATGTAGGTTTTTTATCTTTTGAATGTTTATAGATTTGTACGGGAATTTAGAAATCTGCATTAGACCTGGTCGTATTCCTCTAGCTATTTTTTTAGGCTTGTCCTGCCAATGTTATTAATCCATTAGGGTTGAACTGTTTAAACTATTACCTGTCAAGATGTTTAGGTTTGGATTTCTTAAGGCTACATTTGGAAACAATGCAAATAAGTGTGAATGTAAATATGTAAAGTATAAAACATTTCATATAAATTGTAAAATTGGGTTAGTTTTGTATTGACAAATTTACATTCTTACCAAACATACATTTAGCTGTAATGGATTCAAACACAAATTCTAATAAAGTATATGCTTTTTTTTTATCAAAAGCCCACTTGAATGCAAATTTACTTCTTTTTTATTAATGTAATTTTACATCTTATTATCAATGTAAACATGCATTGGTCTTTCATTTGTCAATGCATAAATGTAATGTTACCAAACACCGGCAAAAGTGAACCAAAGTACAAATTTATCCTGAACCAAAGTACCTAAATACCTTTTGGTAAAAATTTGATTGATCCAGGCAGTTGAACCATTAACTTATTTGATCCGGTCACTAAGTCATGTGTATTATACATTTAATGTAAATTTGGAGGTCGTAACTTTGCGTTAGGTTATATATTTGGGGTTATCTTCATATTGATTTGGGGTAGCTTTTAGAGATGTATAAGCCCCAAGGCGCCTTGCCCCATTTTTCTGAAATAATATTTCTATATAAAGTATGTATGGAACTCATTGCAATACTTTAGATAAATAGTTGCATCTGCTATAAGTGGCATTGATTATCCATGAGATTTAAATCTTGATGATAAATTGCAAGATCAATGTTTTTAAAGCTGATCCGAAACTGGAACCGCTTTGGCCACTAATTTTTGGGTCAACGGTTTGACCGTCCAGATTAAACGATGAGCCATTGCAATTTAAAAAAGTTAAAAAATAAAAAATAGTTAATATAGAAAACCCTCAAAACTGTTGTCCAGGTTGAAGGGATTGACAGTTTGACCGCTTAGGTCAGTGGATGATTGACCAATTCAACAGTTTTTGACAAGATTATGGTTCAGGGGTGAAACAGAACCGTTTGACTGGATGGTTTTATGGGCCAAACAGCCTGACCGTCCAGGTCAATGACAGTTCTCAAAAACCACGTGCAAGATGACCTACTTCAATCTAAGATGTCTCAAGTGCATGTTTTTTTTCTTCACTTTGTGGCATGGATACCCAATGCACCTATTTACAAGTGTTTTTGAGAAATTTATATTTTTATTAAATAATATATAAAAATATGTCTAAAACTGAAATAAAAAACTAAAAAAATAAAGGGTAAAATACAAAAACCTCCCCTATAGTTTTATTTTAACAAATACCTCCCTAAACTTTTCAGAAACTTGACAAAAGCCTCCCTTCCGCCACCATCCTAGATGGAAAATGTTAGACTGATGCACTAGTTTTTCCAAATATCCATTTTACCCTTTTATAAATTATTTTACATACAAAATTACTAAAATAATCCCATTTTAACTCAACAAAAGTACATATTTCAGTAATTTTGTATGTAAAATTACTGAGATGATCGTTAAAGGAGGTTTTTATTGAGTTAAAATGGGATTATTTCAGTAATTCTGTATGTAAAATAATTTATAAAGAGGAGAATGGATATTTGAGAAAAACTGGTGTATCAATCTAATGTTTTCTGTCTGAGACAGTGACAGAAGAATTGAGTTTCTTAAAAGTTCAGGGGGGATATTTGTTAAAATGAAATTATAGAAGAGGTTTTTATGATTATCAGAAAGTGTTTTACTCAAAACTAAAAGATGCATAATTTAAATTACCGATACACAAAAGTGTAACAATACTTTGAACCATGGTTGCAATTACTGCTTGTCCTAGTATTGCCTTGATTATTCTTCCCTACTATCTCTAGCTATATGCATACATATCGGTTTCCATTGTTGCATCAAAATTTATTTCAATGGTGTCATGATTCGGTTGGTTCCATCTTAACCAAACACATTTTCCTGGTTTTCCAAGTCTATCAGCATGTTTGCCTCCATATTATTAGTCCACATTTTCATTGTTAAATAACTTATTATATATTTCTTCTGAACCATACAAGAAATCCCTCCTCCTATATAGTTGGGCCTGCAAAGTGTTCTTTGTGTGAGGGCAATTAACAAAAAATATGGTATAGATATTCCTCTTCACACAACTAATGAGCAGTCGCAATCATCTTTTGTAAAAGCAAGCAAGTTTAACTAAATAATAAATAACAAACTAACACTTTTTATTTAACTATGCAAAAGCAAGTTATCATGACTGCACAGAAAGCTAAATAACCAGTCTTCATAGGCACAGACAGGCCCAAAATAAATAGAAACAAAACAAAAGATTCCCACCCCCAAAATATTATTTGTTGCCATTGATACAATTTACTGAGGAAGCTTGTTGAGCTTACAGTACTCATAATCCTTGTATTTCTTGCTCTTGTATTTGGGGGGATTCTCTTCATTAACAAGTTGGGGAAGGGGGCCAACAACCAGCTCTGCCGGCGGTGAACAGAAGACCGGCCATGACATCCTTGCTTTGTTCTTGTTCACTGTGGTCCTATGCAGCACACTCTTGTACTTGCCATTGCTGAGAATCTACAATCATAATTTCATAAATGAATCCTTGATACCGATTAGAAGAAGAATATAACAATTCAGAAAATTCTTAGTTAGGTCCGTTTGATCAGGTTAATATACTGAAAACTAATCAAATGGAGAAGTTAATTTTGTTATTAAATTACAAAAGATCTCTCCTTGTTCATTTGGGTCAATTTATATGTAGAGATTGACTTCAATATAACAGGGGTCACATATAACGTACCCCCAATGGTGGACACACCAGGATAGTCTAATCATCTTAGAGGGTGATCATTGCACGCCATTTCCTGCCTATAGCAAACTATCTAGACCCGTGGATGTTGAGAAACCATTTAGGAAACTATCAACATGTGGCTTATGAGGCCTAATTAAACCTTTCGGAGTATCTTCCAATAGATGTTGGTCTTTTGGAACGTGTTACCAATCTCTCCCCGTCCCCCATCTTGTGTAGCCTCTCCCGTTCTATAATAAAAAAAAAAAGGTTTTCATAATTCAGTTACGCTTAGTGAGGAGCTAGGATTCTAAGGTGGATTGAATCTTATCTATGATTGATGTTAAATTGATGGACAAGATGCAGTTTTTAGAAGGTTATTAATAGACTAGAAGGAGACTGCAATGTCAGATATGGTGGATTGCAATCCACTTGTCCCTAATAACCCACACTCATAAATGGAGTAACCCAACCGTACAAATAACCCACCTTCATAAATACACTTAAATCGGAGCTGGAAAGACGCGCTAACCAATTGATGAGACTTGTGAGACCACAGCCAAAGAAAAAAAAAAGGAGTAATAAGGACAACTTTTGGGAGTTTAATATCAATAAAAGTAATCTATTTAAAAAAAATAAAAAATAAGTTAATTTTTTTAAATAATATCACTAAAAGGTAAAAACACAATTCATCTTCTTCTTGCTATTTGTTTATAAAAACCGTTGTTTGCCACTATCATCCGCTGCCTCCCACCTCCGCCTCTGATAATGTTATCGAAGATGGGTGGAGACAAAGGTGGCGGCAGCAACGGGCAGAGGAATGTATATTTGTAATATATAAGATATAATATTTTATATTTTTCTAGTTTTTAATTATATTTTTCTATAATATACATGTAAATAATAAAAAACCGATTAACCGGTAGTTACCATTGGTTCCACAGGCTAGTACACAGGCATTGCACCCTATTTATGAGTGTGGTCATGAGGGTTTTATCCCAAAGCTCAGAACCTTAACGGTACATTACGAAGGAATTTACTTTTGTTAGTATGCGGTTTTAGCTCAAAATCATAGACTTTGATGTGTTAATGTGGCCCGTCAAAGTACGACAATACATCAAAGACCATGATTTATAGGATTTCACCCCTTACATCGTAGCAAGAGTACAAAGGTAAACCTTCAAAGAATTCAGACACTATTCCATGACAACCAAACAATAAAACAACCACCTCGATCGTGAGGGCAGGTACGGGGTACCCACGGAAATTATTACCATATATAAAAGAATTTTGTACAATGTCAAATGATGCTATAGTTTTATGCTATAAATTTTGAAGATTTTTTCATTTGCTTTAATATGGAAGTTGAAGTTGTTTTAATGTATGGAAAAGTTTTGAAGAATTTTTAATGTTCAACAAATGGACATTTTTATTTTTTAATAATTTAATTATACTACCTTCCATGTAGATCAATGGACATTTTTTATTCAACCCCCCCAATTGATTGTCCTCCTGACCAAGAAATAAAAAATGATTAAATAAATTAAATGAAGTGACGTGTCTATTCACATCGACGGAGAATATTACATTACTACCTAAAAATTCTAATCCTGGGCTGAATTGTAATTCTCACATAAATTAATGATTATTTAGTTTTTGTGTTTTTATTTTATGAGAGATATTTGCAATCCAAGGTTATAAAGGTTGTTGTTGAAAGGGGCATTGAACTGATTAAATTCAGATCTGAGTCGGTAAAAATATTGAGGACGTATTTAGCGAAAACGGAAAATACGGACAGACCCAATGTAGATTTCTGATTTCCCAAAAAAGAAAGTATTGGCATAAGAGAGATGAGGAAAATTACCTGAATTTGGTCACCGATGTGGATGATGAGAGCGTTGGGGACGTATTTAGCGTCAAACCAGTGGTCATCTTTGAATACCTGAAGTCCAGGAACGTCGTTGGGCACAAGAAGTGTCAAGGCCGACAAATCCGTGTGAGCCACCACCCCAAGAGCCAGATCCGGCCGAGGACATGGAGGGTAATAATTAATTTTCAGAAGGTACTCCAACTCATCTCCACCCACGGCGTCTTTTATCACATTTCCTTCAAGTCCCAGCCCCAAAGACAGATACCTCGTTAGCTTGTCCACCACCCTTATCAAGTATTTGACGTACTCTTCGTTGGCCTCCCTGTACCAAAATAAAGAAAACGAACTAACTTCAGCATTCATTCTAATCAACGTGCAGAAGACTGCTTAGGGTGAGAGAACTAAGAATACAGGCTAGCATGCGCCGGATTCAAACCTGTAAGACGGTGGATTCTTGGGCCAGAACCTGTAGTTGATGCGGTTTGCAGGCCAGACGTTGTGGAAGAGGAAATCAACCCAGGCTTTCTTGCCTTCCACTTCTTTCTGAAGCTTGGTTCCATAGCCTTCAAGGCTCTCGGCGTCAGGAGGCCTGGCGTAGGCCTCCTTCTCTTCTTGTGGCAGCTCAAAGAACTCTCTGCCGGCCGTTTGTAGTCTCTGGATGACCTCACTGGGTATGCCGTGGTTGACGACCTGGAAGATGCCCCACTCTTGGCTAGCTTCGGCGATTGCACGGACCACGCTTTCCTCGTCTGGGTTGCCCAGATCAATGACCGGGACTTCCGGGACAGGTCCACTGTAGGTGGTGACGGCGGGTTGCTCCCTCTCTGATCGTATGAACTCAGGAGGGATGGTGTCGATGATTTTGGATATTGAAGCAATAGCTTGCACTCGCTCCACCTCCATTGTAGCCAATTGCGGGACGCTCTCTCTTTATTTCTTTATTTCTTTATTTCTTTATTTCTTTCTCTCTCGCTCGCTCGATGACTCTGAGTTCCTGCAACTTTCATGTCTGGGATTTTATAGCCGATTTTAGAGGTAAAGGAAAAGAGCAGAGATCCTAGAATATAGGGACGTGGATTGAAACGTGGAGATATCATGTTCACTTGTTAGACGCAACAACTGCACGATATACGTGATCGATGACACAGGGGCTCTAGCTGAGCCCATTGTGGGCTTAATTGTTGGGGTTGGTGGGAAGGACGCGGAATTGCCCTTGGTTGCGAAGAGAATTACTTCGGAGGAGTGTGGAGTTGCTGCATGGGGATTAGAATGTGGCCATCTGGTACGCTACACAGTACACAGGTCAGAGAAAAAATGGAGAAAGTCAGGGGCATTTACAAGATTTGGTTGTAGAATGGGGCTGAAATGGCGAAAATAGGTTTCTATTGTGGTTTGTTATGGTTGAAACTTGAAAGCTCCAGATAGGTTTCTATTGTGGTTTATTATGTTTGAAACTTGAAAGCTCGATAATAAATGTTTCATGTTAGATTGGCACGGGCGAGAGGTGTAAACTGGGCCGTACCGCCCAAAGCATGGCGACATGTGGGCCATGTTAAGCCTGGCATGATGGTTTGGATCGTGCTGGGCCTTAGTTCTAGGTCCATGGGCTGGTATAATACAACACAATTATGCGTGCCATGCAGCAAGTGGCTCATATGCTGACATAACCCATGGCCCGTAGTGGGCTACGCTCGGCCCGTTCGATGAATTAATCATTGGAAATCTTTTTATAAAAATGCCTCCAATAGTTATAAACAACTATATAGGGGTATTTATGTATTTTGATTTTTGGGAAGAAAAAATGACATAAATGTTCCCCCAACAACTATACCACTATTAGTCTAGAGGGGTATTTTGGGTAAAATGATAAATAAATTTACAATGACCAAAATATCTCTCCCAACAATTAAAAATGGCTAGTTTTTAGGGTATTTTGGGTAATTGAATTATTTTCAATTCTTATAAATAGCCCTATCCTCTACCATTCTCATCACATCAATTCAACAATTCTCTTAATCTCTTCTCTAGTTCTCATACTCTCTCAAGTCTCAATCTCTTAATCTCTCATACATTTTTTGATTCCCCAATTCTCAACTTTATTGGAGTTTCAACAAGAAGAAGGTTTGTTCAACAACTCAAGCATCTCAACTCTTAAGTTAGCAATTTGGGAGGCTTGGACTCTTAGAGTTGAAAGGCTTTAACCGTTGAAATCAAGTTGGGATTTCGAACCGACAATCGGGGTAAGTGTAATTAAATTAATTTTTTATTTTTTAGAATTAATAAAAAAATGGTCGGCTCCTCTGAAAACCAATTCCCCAACATGTTCAATGTCAACGATATTCAATCGCAACATGGAAGCATTAACACCAATATGAATGCTATTGATATTGATGGAACTTCTACCCCTAGTACTAATACTGGGGGAAAGAAAAAGAAAAACCATTAAGTTTATTAGCTTGGTTTGAAAAATATTTAAAATATAGGAGGTTCAAGGGAAGGGAAAAAGAGTCATTTGTCAAAAATGTAGGAAAGACTTTATCTATTGTATCAAGGATGGTACTAGCCATTTGGGCAGACATTTGCTCACCCATGAGAAAGAAGAAGAAGAAGAAAAAGGGAGAGAAACAATACAAACACAAATTAGGCGGGGGGGTTTTGGTACTTTTAAATATTCTCAAGAAAAAATGAGGCAAGAATTAACAAAATAGATTGTACATGCTAAACAATCATTTTTGTTAGTTGAAGATACTAAACTTGAAAAATGGTTACGTAATTTTGTAAATCCACAATTTAAAAATGTTTCTAGGAATACTATTAGATTAGATGCTTTAAAAATTTTTTATTCATATAAACAAAATTTAATTTATATGTTATCAAATCTTAATTCTAAAGTTGCAATTACTTCTAAAATTTGGATTTCTAAATTTAACATAAGTTATATTTGTGTTACCGATCATTTTATTGATGAAAATTGGCTTTTAAATAAAAAAAATTAAGTTTTATTAGGCTTAAATGGCTACATACTGGCCTACCTATTGCTGCAAGTATTTTAAATACTTTACATGCTTATGGAATTGACAATAAATTATTTTTTATTAGTTTTGATAATGGTAGCAATAATGATTTAGCAATAAAAATTAAAAAAACTCAATTAAAACCATGCTATGTTAGAATTATGGTAGCAATAAATATTAAAGTCAAAATTATGGTTTAAAATATAAATATTTTATATTAGATGTTAAACATAGATGGGATTCTACCTATGCTATGTTAGAAAGTTGTATTTCTCACAAACAATTTCTTAGTGATTTTTATAATGAAAAAATGCCGACTAATATTATATTTAAAGAAGACTTGGAAATGGCAATTTGTATAAAAGATTTTTTAAAACATTTTTATGATGCAAGTAATGAATTATCGGGTATTTATTATCCAATTAGTTGTAATTTACTTTATCAATTAATGATGATTAGTGATTGTTTTGCAAAATATAGAAAGAATCCACAATTTAAAAGTATTGTTGAAATAATGAAAGATAATTTAAAAAATATTGAGAGAATATTTCTCCTCTTTATTGCTTAGCTACAATATTAGATCATAGGATTAGGAAAAAATGGTTTAGATATTTTACTTGAAACATATTGTGAAAATATGAATACTGAAATTAGAAATAAAAAAGAAGAAATTAATAGTTTATTATTTGAAATGTATAGTTTATATGAATCTGAAGTAATATGGAATAATAAAAATTCTACAACTTGTATAATTGCATCTTCCACTTTTGAACTTGAGTCCAGTAGTGGAAGAGAAAACTATTTTATTTAATAAGAGGTAGAAATCCATTGCCTTAACAACAAGTTTATTTATTGAACTTAATTTTTATTTACAAGCAAATTTTTCTACTCTAGGTGATTCTTCCTTCACCTCGGAGGGAATAAATAATTTTGATATTTTAGCCTGGTGGAGTGAATTCGTCGCCATGACACGTGATCTACTAACCCCTCCAGTGTCTACATTTCCATCGGAGACAAGAGAAGTTGTATGAATGATGAAAGTCTAGAGATGCGCATCTTCTTTAAAGATTGGCTAGCTACTTAAAATAAATTATAAGACAAAGGAGGGCATGACACTATACCTGATGTTTCACTTGAAGCACATGATCAAAGTCAAGAACAATAGGAGAAAATGATGAAGTCAATATTTTTTGTATACTTAATAGTTGTATAACATTGTTTCAAATTATTGTAAATTTTGTTTTAATTTTATTTAATTTATTTGATATTTTAAATAACATAATTTTTATTTTCAATTTGTAACTATATTGTATTTTTATATTTTATTAATTTATTCTATTTTCCAATTTTCAAATTTCATTCATCCAACCATTGTATGCTTTGTATCTTTCAAACTTAAATGAAATAAAATTCCTATTTTCCTTTCAATTTGTTATTCACTTTGAGTCTTTGTCTCTTTGACTTCTTATTTGGTTAAGTATTTTTTTTCATTTCTTTGTTAGATTTCTTATTTTTTAAATAGTTTCTAAAGGAAAGTTAAATATTTTAGTTTTACTTAACAAAAGAAATAAAAAAAAATAAAAAATGTCAAAAAAAAAATAGTATGGCCTAGTTCGACCCACGCCCAAGACCCAACCTGGCACAGCCTATAGCCTACCCGGCCCAGGCCCACGGCATGGCACGGTCCCGCATGGCCTTGGGCCGTGAGCCATGTTAGGCCGTTCCCCCAAATTATCCCTAGGGAGGGTGGCACGGTCCAAGATGGCCTGCAGGTCGGCATGGCCTATTTTACGCCTCTACATGCATGGGGTAATGTAATGTAAGTAAAAAAAAATTATGATGACGGAAGGCATGGTACCAGAAAGGCTTCGAACAAATAGGAATGGCAACACGGTCAGGTATGGGCCGGGTCACTCGTAGTTAAGATAGGTAGGTTAAGGGTGGGCATTAATTCCCTATTAAGGAAGGGAAATTTCTCAATTTTTCCTGTTTAGAGACAAGAGAGAGCTATCTAAAAATAATTTAATGTATGGATATTTTAAAATATGATTATGAGAATTTAGAGGTATTTTAAGAATTGGATTGTCATTATGACAATTTAGGGTATTTTAGAAATGAAACTATAGGATCTTAGGATTTTAAGAATTTAAAGAAAACTTAGAGATATTTTAAAAATCAATATTAAATCTAAAGATATTTTACTAATTTACCATGATATTCAGAATAGGAATCATATGCAAATCTCATATTTGCCCTACCCCTGATTCAAGACAAAAATATTTTTCCTATCCCTACCCTATCCCTATTTGAAATTAGGAAATATCTACTCGGTTGAGGGTAGGGCAATGCCTAACCCCAATTTTACGGAAAAATTCGCCATCCCTACAACCAAACAAACTGCCCCATGCTGATGAAAACCCACATCGTGGGTTACCTTTTCCATGATTTATAATGCGGGTTGATTGGTTGTAATAATTTCCCATATCATTATAGCCGATCAAACTCTCATTTTATTTAGAGGAATAATTTGAAAAAAAAAGGCTTTTATAACAAACAGTCTACCAAGTGCCTCGCATGCACATCTACATTGGGAACATCTACCATAAATAATAATTAATAAGAACGGGAGATCTTCCCAATGAATGATAGGATGTATGTGTGAGGCGCCTGTAAGGCGCCAAATGTGAACAGCAGATCCGGTCTCACACAACAGAAGGTAGCCCATCATAGTTGAGGCTGTTTTCGATCTCCCTAGTCATGAATCCTTATCTCATACAGTCTCTGTTTGTTTTTCCATTATCATTGAAAAAATATTGGTTAAAATTATACTTTCATTTCATATCCATAGTAACGTTGTATCGTTGTACCATATCATATATCATATCATAGTAACGCATCTTATCGTATGACCATATCATACACATGCAGTAACGCATCTTATTATGTATAAGAAACATTCAAGTAGCTCTGACATGTTTTTTGGCAAAAAAACTCTCTAAAGTTTATGTTAATCATAAAAGCCTCTCCTATAATTTCATTTTAATAATATTTTTGGAAAAATATTAGATTAATACACCAGTTTTTCTAAATACCTATTGACAAAAACATCCTTTAACGGTCATCTTTTAACATTTTTGTTGAGTTAAAAAAAGTAAAATGGATATTTGGAAAAAATGATACATCAGTCTAATAAATAAAGCCCATACATCACAAGGGTCTTGACTATTAATACATATATTTTTTCTTTTTTAAGATTGACCCTATTCATAGCTTTACCCCTGTTCAATGATAACCTTGAGGGCACATGTAGAGTGTAGAGAACTAGAGTGTAGATGACAAGATGGACTTCCAAAAGGGTCCATGCTTCTGCACATTAAAAGATGGGAAAATGACGGTTCACCCTTGGGTCAAAATTATTAGGCTCAAAGTACATTTAGTGTAGATGCCAATTCGGAATTGATGCCAAAGGTGATAATAAAACCAACAATTTGCATAAGAGTTAACTCATCTACATCTCATTACTTTAACACCACAACACCTTACACTAGCATTGGCTTGCCATTGATTTTGTCAAAGGTTTTAATGCATAAGTTGCTCCTATCCGAATAATCTAGATCAAATGCAAGACCTTTGTCTAGTTTTCTAAACCATTTTTCAAAGTGTTTTCAAATCAAGCATCTATCCTTTTTTTTTCAAACCAAATTGGTTCAACATCAACTTTCATCAAACATCAAGATCCATAAAAAGAATTAAAGTCTAACAAGTTCATCAAATAACAATTTTCAAACCTCCTCAACTCTATCAATAACTAAAAACGCCAAAACAATCAAACCAAAATGTTAATTAATCAACAATAGAAGCATCCATTTTGATCCATAATCATCAGAACACTGCCCACAATATACCATACTTTTCAAGACAAGGCATTGCATTACAACAATCTTGTTGGAAGGGTTAGAAATCAGATTATGGATGGCTGAATCATTCTTGATGGTCAAATCATTCTCGATCTTGCACTGAATTGGGCCAAATTTGAAATAGAAATCAAAATTGATTATACCCAATATGGAGTCCACAAATTGTAGCTCGCATAGTGGTAGTTCACACCCAATATCAGTCCCAAAATTAGCATTCAATTAAAGATGGTGTAGTGTGTATGAGAAACCAAATCAACAACACCATTTTAGCAAAACTACTATACAACTTGCTTATCCCAATATTTTTCTTGCAAAAACTAAGTGGAAAAGTTGATAAAAATTAGTTCTTGCAATGACTATGTCGTGATAGGGTTTCTAGGAGACAAGGGAGAAGAGGAGAGAATAAGAAATTGGAAAGAATTTGTTGAATTGGACTCTCCCCTCTTTTTCTTTTATATAGAGCACTCTTCTAATCTAATTAGGAGTTGATCCAAACTTTATGTTTAATTTATAAGCATTATCCTCTTAAAAGGATAGGTGCTCTATCCCTAGATCCATGCCCAAATTCGACCCAAATCACATGATAACTTAGATTCAACCCAAATTAAGTATTCATATGATCTCTTAACTAATCACATTAGTAATGGGCCTTATGCCCATTATCTCTAATGGCTCACGTCCCTAAGTGTTTCATGACCACTTAGGGCCTGAATATTGTATGGCATAAGACTCCACAAAGGTCTTACACAAGTCCAAAAGGGTTCATCCCTTTTCTTGGAAGATGTTAGGCCAAATTCATTGCTCAGGGTAATGAATGAGCCCCTGAACCAATCAGTTTGGGCTCTATTTAGACCAAACATTTATAACTAAATGATTATTGGATTTAGCCACCCTATGAAGACTAAGGATAATAGACTTATGTAAGACAAAGCCCATCAAGTAATCAACTCTATAATAGTTTCTTACACGTAACCTCTCAGCCCATAATCATTATAACACTGCTCACAAAGAACGACCTCTCCCCTAACTGCAAGATGTAGTGTCACGCTCTCTACTCGGATGGATCCTAAGATTAAACCTTTTGCGAAGCTTTTTCATAAAATAGTAATATAACATTTAAATATATTTTGCAAATCAAATTTCAAATATATTTGAAATCCACTGCTAACAGTTTAGATTCCATCACTCACTCAGGTGATTTTCCAAACTGTCCCAACATGCCCAAGTATTTGACCATTGATGGATTTCACTGGTTGGCATATGAAAAACAACTTAATCTAATACCTAGTGCAGTATCATAATTAAGTAAGGGGTAAATTGCAACTCTTCAAGGTCAAAGGCATAATTGGAAATTGGTCCAGGTCCAATGGTTCTTAGGGGTGTCAATGGGCCGGTTTTATGTTGGACTCCATCCAAATCGAAAGTGTTATGGACGGATTTGGACGATCCTAAAAATGATATGGACTCGGGTCAGTCCGAACATTAATCGTCCGTCCATACATAGAATAGACTGAAAGTGGACAAAGCCAATTAGTTCGAATGAGCCTGCTGGTCCATTCATTTTGTTTGAAGTTTGGAAACTTTTGAAGGCTAAGGCTCATCACCTCCACCGCTCCATCCTCAAAGTCTAAAGATTGAATGAACTCCAAAGGTATTTCTCTCTCTCCGGTGATCTATTACTGTTTATTTTCTTTCGCCCTCTCACTTTTTCCAACGACAACACTCGCTCTTTTCTCAATGCCCTCTCACTTTCTCCATCGACAACACTCTCTCTTCTCTTAGTGCCCTCTCACTTTCTCCGGAGACAGCACTCCCACACTCCCTTTCTCAGGCAATCATATTTTGGTCATTTTTTCTCTTGCATCTCTCTCTTAAGCGATAGACTCTTCTGACTTCTACAATTTGTTCATTTAGGTATTTCATCTATCCTCTTATCATTAGAAATGAAAAAACAATGAATACTTGGATAGTTTTTAAATAATAGGATTGCTTAAAGCTAGATGTAAATAATTTCCGTGGTTTGATATTTGGATATTGCAGTTGATTTCTATTATATATTTTGATAATTGGTTTTCTATTACATTTAGAATGCTAAAAATGATATGATATTTAATAATATTAGAAGATCCACTCAGTGGATTTTATTTCATATTTCAAATATCATTGAAAACCAATTATTAAATGTCTAAATGTTAATAGTTAGAAAAAATCTGATTCAATCTCTTATGCAGTTTCAAAATGATTTGAGCCATCATAGCTCAAGTGTTTTTTTTTTTTTTTTTCTTTTCCTTGGGGGAAATCTATGCTATTGGAAGGACATGATATCCGAAGGGCTTTGACCAATCAAAACCTTCCGTAAATTTTGAAAAATATCAACTAATTGGATACCAGTTTTATGATACTGGTTGATTGGTGATTTGGTTTAAGGTTTCTTGGGTTTCTCGGTCCATGCTTTGAATATTAGATTCTCTGTTCTTTCCAGGCTGGAGTATACTGAAATTGTATTTTGTAGTTCTTGTTTAATTCTATAAGTTCACTTGCATGCACAAAAAATAATAATCTACAACCATTGAATGTCTCATGTTTACAAGCCTATTGCGTCTGGCTTTGTTTTACTAATCTTTTTTTGGTTAAACACTTTGTTTTACTAATCTTACTGTGCTTTGTTGGGTTTAAGATTTCTCTGAAATTTCTGCATGTAAATTCTGCTTTCTAAAGTAGAATGTCCATGAATTTTAATCTATTTATCACCTATGCAAACTTCACTATTTCTGCAGTCATCTGTGATCCTCCCTTTTAGAGAAGATAGACTTAAAAATAGAATGACAGAAACGTTTTAGTGAAGCTTGCCCATAGTCATTTGATCTTGTGGGCTCCCTCAAGAGTCTTTCAATAGAAAAGTACTAGTGGAGTGACTCTCCTTTGTAGGGGCTGGAATGAAACCGTCGACCCGTTGACCCAGTCTTTGGTCAAAAAGCGCCGAATTGGTTAACGACTCATTGACTCGAGCGGTCAAACTGTTGACCCGTTTAATGGTTTTCGACCTTTTTTTTTAATTTTTTCATTGGGAACCATCCAAGCAACCAGTTCCGTTTTATCCTAATCTCGGTCCCTAGCCAAAAATCGTTGAATCAGTCAATGACCCATAGACCTAGGCGGTCAAACCGTTGACCCGTTCAATGGTTTTTGGTCATTTGTTTAATTTTTTAATTTTTATTGTCAAAACAGGCCATCAATTCAAATCGAACAGTTGAACCGTCGACCCAAAAATTGGTGGCCAGAATGGTTCCATCTTCAGGTCGCATGAGTCACACACTCGAATAACATAACACGTATGGTACTGCTTAATGGACCTTATACACTAAATTTTTTGCCTGTAATTTTTTTTGTTAGAACGGGTCGTTTGTTTTTTTTTTTTTTTAATTGGATACCGTCCAGACAACCAATTCCATTTTACACCAATCCCGGTCCTTGACCAAAATCCGTTGAATCAGTCAATGACCCATTGACCCGAGTGGTTGAACCGTTAACCCGTTGACCCATTCAATGGTTTTTAGTCATTTTTTTATTTTTTTTTTAATTCTTGTTGTCAGAACAGGCCGTCCGTTCGAATCGTCAACCAAAAAACTGATGGCCAGAACGGTTCCATTTTCGGGTCGTACGAGTCACATGCTCGAATGACATAACACATATGATACTGCTTAATGGACCTCACACACTCAATTTTTTGCTTGTAATTTTTGTTGTCAAAATGGGTCATTTGTTCGAACTAGACGATCAAACCGTTGACCCGAAAATTGGTGGCTATAATGGTTCCATAATTTTTTGTTGTCAGAATGGGCCGTCCGTTTGAACCGAATAGTTAAACCGTCGACCCAAAAACTAGTGTCTAGAACGGTTTCATTTTCATGTCATATGAGTCACACGCTCGAATTACATAACACATGATACTATTTAATGGACCTCACAAACTCAATTTTTTGCCTATAATTTTTGTTGTCAGAATGGACTGTTCGTTCGAATCGGATGATCAAATTGTCGACCCGAAAACCAGTGGCTAGTAGATAATATTAAATAATCATTAATGATAGTTTTAATAATATTATTTAGTTATTTTTAATATAACAGTAAATATTAAATTTATGAATAGGATTTATTAACAATTTTCATTAAATTAATAATTACCAAAATTAAATTAAATTAATAATATTTATCAGTAATAGTAATTATAATATTTTATTAAATAATCAATAACAATACTTTTAATAACATTTTTAATTGTTTATAATATAACAATAATTACTAAATTTATTAATAACAATATTTATAATTTTAATTTAAAGTAAAACTAAAGTAAATATCTATTTATTAACAATATTTATAATAACAGTAATTATTAATTATAATCACTAATTATATATTTATTAAATTACTGTAATAATCACTAATTATAACAATAATTACTAAATTTATTAACAGTATTTATTAATAACAATATTTATAATTTTTATTTAAAGTAAAATTAAAGTAAATATCTATTTATTAACAATATTTATAATCACTAATTATATATTTACTAAATTATTATAATAATCAGTAATTAATTAACAGTATTTTTTAATAACAGTATTTATAATTTTAAAGTAAATATCTAGTTATTAACAATATTTATAATAACAATAATTATTAATTATAATCACTAATTGTATAATCACTAATTGTATTCAGTAATTATTAATTTACAGTAATTAATTACTGTAATAATCAGTAATTACTATTGTAATAATAACAATAATTTAATAACAGGAATTACAGTAATTAATAACAGTAATTACTGGGATGTTCTCAAGTAAGAATTTATTCGCACGAACAGATTCCATTTGCTGCACGGAGAGAGCATCCCAATCGTATTAATATATATATATATATATATTCGCACGAACAGATTCCATTTGCTGCACGGAGAGAGCATCCCAATCGTATTAATATATATATATATATATATATATATATATATATATATATATATTGTTTATTGAGAATTCATATCTGCTTTACTTTGACTAACTGCCATGGATTTACGTTTACCTTAATAAGAAAGAATTTTTTTTAATTAGGATATGACACTTTATCCTTCTTAATAGGTTCATAGCACGTTCTCATTGGAAGTGTATCTACTCTTCACTTGATGAATTTGGCTTCTGCAATGGTGCATATGATGAATTTGAACAACCAAGCCAAACTTCTGTTTGACTTTTGGAGTGGTTTATTGATTGGTTATGCCACAACCCAGAAACATTGCCAAACCAGCAAAATCTAACAGACAGCATTATCCTACCATCAGCAACATTGCTTTAAGATCACAACAATCAGCTAAATCCAAACCTCTCTCTACTATGCCAGCTTGCCAAACCAGCAAGAACTGAAATTGACATGTAATTCAAGTTAAATCATCAACTTCATTCTTTCTCATTCTCATGATTATCCAGGGTTTCTTTTCTCAGTATTGAATTTTTATGCTGGAATCCGGGATTCCCCCTCCCATCATTTTGGATAGGGCTCAGAAGTCATTTCTGGAGTCCTTAGCTATCCTAGAGAAGAAGGATTTGATTGCCAAGGAAAATCGTTGCATTCCATTCATCAAAAAAAAAAAAAAATCGTTGCATTCCGATTAGATGGACAAGCTCGAATTTAGATGAGATCAAGATTAAATTTGACGCCTCATGTGTCAATGGGCTCTGCACTATAGCTTTTGTGGCCAGAGATTACTTGGGCCAAATTCTAGACTTGAAGGCTTACAAAATTGGCTTTACTTCCATTAATCTTGCTGAAGTATGGGCTGCCTGAGAGGCCCATAATATTGTATTCAACTTCAATGATAAATCTATTATTATCGAGGGTGATTCAAACTTGGTTATTGATTGTTTGAAGAACATTGTGGATCCGCCATGGACATTGAAATTGATCATCAAAAGCTGCAGCCTGCAGGTATTTTTTTGAGAGGATGGATTCTAAAGTGGAGTATTGTCACATATATCGCAAAGGCAACATGACTGCTGACTGACTGGTTGGCCCACATGCTACCCCCGTGTTGTGTAACCTCATTTTTTTTATCAAAAAACAGAAAAAAAAGAAAGATGATGTCAAACAAGCAACCAAACAAAAGTATCTTCCAAGTCCTGGTAAACAATTAAAGTTCACTAGTGTATGAAGCAAGGTTTTAAAAACCAAAATGTATACGGAACTATTTTGGCCACCGGTTCCTGGGTCAAATGGTCTGATTGTCTAATTCGAACAAATGACCCATTTTAATTAAAAAATAATTAAAATAAAAAATAACTAAAAATTATTGTTCGAATCAACAAGTCAACGGTTTGACAGCCCAAATCAACAGGTTGCTAACCAAGTTAACGGTTTTTGGCCCAAAAACAATTTTAGGTTGAAACAACCAATTGCCTGACCGGTTCCAGGTCAACCGGTCCAGTTTTCAAAATCATGGTATGAAGGCTTCCTCCCGACATAAAAGGGCGGTGCAGTTGAAAAGCATTTTTAACTGCACCGCCCTTTTCATCAGAGCTGTGACATCCATAGCTTCTGCACGTCTTTAATTGATTCCAACCAATTAGCATGAACATGCACAACAAAGGGATCTTGTCTTTTAGGTTCCTCTTTTTCCCTCTTCAAGTAGGACAAAAGATGGGAGAAATGTTTCCTATTAGCTAATTAGGATCGATGAATGAATATTATATTTCTCATTTTTTAATTGTGAAAATAGTTTTAAATTCTATGTTAAAGGGCAGGGAGATTCATTAAAAAAATATAATGGTGCAAGTGTTATCTAATTTATTGGATGATTGAATTTCATAAAATATCCTAGAGATCAGTAGAAAAATCATGATCGGATTCCTTGCAAACACTCTATCCCAATTCCTAAAGACCAAGCATTTGAGGCCAATGTCCTAAGAGAAGTACGAAAGTGGGATACTAGTCCTGGAAAACATATAAGAAAAAGTGCTACTGAAGGTGATGAGACAAGTTGTAAGATGCTTATCCGGATGTATGCCATGAAAGGGGTTTAATCGGAATTAACTAGTGCCTTTTACCACCTCCATTTGTTTACTATTAAAAACAGTTGCCATGAGGTGGAGCTTAACATGTTAAATTGCTTTTAAAAAATCACTGCACCATTCTCCATGAGCCAATGAAAAGAAAAAATAAAAACATAAACATATGCACAAGGTTCTAAATATCAATATCACCCGATATGCCGCTAGGGGTGGCGATACCGGTACTATTCTTTTACTTTTTTACTTTTTTTCGAAACCGATTCAGGAGTGCCAATTTAAGGCTCCACCCTGAACCGGTCAGAACCCCAATACACCCTCTCTATAGGGGCATATTGGGGTACTCCCGATACGATACGTATCTGACACATGTCGATACTTTGAACCTTGCATATGCATATACTTGACTCCAAGAAAAGAGGAGCAACCATCTGAGAGGAACTTGGGACAGATATATTTATGATACCATTGTCACAAATAAAATGACAAGTATACATACAACTACAAAACCAAGATTTATACAAATTAAAATCATGCAAACAGTAATGATAGAATTTTGATATGTTGGTATGTTTGTTAGCCAAACCCTGTCAGGTCAAGGTGTTGGTGATGAAGGCGACGATGGTGACAACATGCTGCATTGAATATATCTATTAAGTATTAACAGCTCCCCAGACCCCAATAGCCCATTTTTGGTCTCCTGTCTCTTCCGCAGTCAGCTTGAAAGACTAGATTTACTTGCTTCCACCCTTTGCATACGAATCTCGTAGAGTAACTGTTCGGTTGAACACAAGTTTTTCCGGTGTAGAATCTGGATCAACCACAAAATACCCTGAAACAACCGGAAAGAACAAATTCAGTAAAAGATGATATACCACCACTTGAAAACAGTGTCATTCTTGTTCTCGCTGGTTCTTGTTTCCCTAGATCTCTAGGTCTGTTTTGTTGTTTTCATTTGTGTGGGTGGGGTTCTTCCCTCATCTTGTTTAACTCTTCCTGGAATTATCAAAAAAAAAAAAAAAAAAAAAGATACCGTTCTTGGCATGCACCTAACAGGATGACACTGAAGGGATAAGATTGCCAACATTTCATGACCATAGTGGAAAAAAGTTACTATCAAGCAACAAGGTAATAAGAAGCCACATAAAGACATCAATATGAAAGCTTGAAGCTTTGATGTACTAGAATATACATGCTGATTAGTAAAACATATGAATGATTCTGAAACAATTGCCAAGCTTCCTTAGGCTGTCTTAAGTGGCATATTTCAAGGCATTGTCATTTTACCATGTGGTAAAAAAATTGGATAATTACAGCACATATGGAACAAAGTAACATTTACTTGCCAAGCAGATGAAGGAACATGAACATTACCATAACACACAATTCATTCAATGTCCAGTATAAACAGCTAAAAATAGGTACTGGAGTTACCTAGTCTTTCGAACTGGAACCTGTCTCCAACAGCAGCACTGCTAAGAGAGGCTACAGCAAGAGCCTCCGGTATTACCTCCTTGGAATGTGGATTCAGATCCGCAAGCCAATCATCAAGTTCAGCAGGATTCTAATACCATAATAAGAAAGCCATTAACTACTCAGTAATCTGCTATATAGACTGTTAACTAAAGCAACATCAGGAAATTAGATAAATTAATAAAGTAAATCTATTACCAACCTCAGAAATGAAAAGTTTGTCAAACAATCTGACTTCCACCTTAATAGGGTCAACCCCTGGAGATGGTTGAGCAACCCAGTGAAGAACACCCTGCATTGAAACAAAAAAAAAAGGTAAATAAGTTGCAGTAAAATTTATCCTAAATTCCTACCGTGATTGTGATATTTTTTTAAATGAATTGCCATTTGCAATGAGCTAAAACCTTGGGCTTTGTCTTTTTGGAAGGATCATACTCTGCCCGAATCTCAATAACACTCTCATTATCTTCAGCATAGATCACTTCTGTGCATTTTATGGGGAAGGCATATCTGCAAGCATGAAGAATACTTTCTAGTTTAGCAGGCACTCATCATGCATAAAGTCAAAAGGAGAATTCAGATACATACCTAAGTAGGACAGATTTACCAGGAGCAAGCCCATAGTAATCTTTTGAATCCTTAACCCGAAAATCAGAGTGTTCAATATACACAACATTTGTGAAGGGAACCTATTGATGAGAATGGAAAAGAAAGAAATCACTTAAAAATCAAGGCAAGATAATTTTTGAGAAAATTCAAGTAATTGAAAGGTGTGCTCGAACAAGGTTTATACAGCATAAAATGATTTTGAGAAAAAAGATAAGAAATTCCCCAAAAAAAGCTTGAAACCCTAAAATACAAAGTAATGCAGGAGACAAAAGGTCAAATTGAAACTTTCTAAACTTTAACATTTTTGTAGCACCGGACAACATCAGTATTTTGGTCACTCTACAGTTTACATGTCTATGGGATCCAACCTAATAGTTTGATTTCTCTATTATAGTTCAGTTGTGATTAAAATTTCAGTTATTAGTAGAGTTGTTTAGGAGTTATTTTCTTTTTACAAATTGCAATTCTGTAATTTGTTTTTCCTAGTTATAATAGGATTGGATACTGGCCCACCCCTATAATCTCTACACATGTTTAAAGTTATGGATGAATTGAGTTCATTTTGAATTCTAACCACTTATGCTAAGTGCAGTTAAGTGATTCCCACACCCTAGAGTGATTCTAGGCACCCAGTTATATGGTTCCAAGTCCTCTACTTTTCTCTTTCTTTATCTCACTGTGTATCTTTTCTCTCATTCTACAAGGTTTTAAAATCATCAAAAGTTTAAAAGTTTTCACCCAAAAAAGTTCATTCGACATGTCTTAAGGATTGGAATAGATCCAGCTATGTTTTCTTCAAGCTTATGTTTAAACCCAAAACTGTCCCGTTTTGGCAATTCCTGTCCTTCTGTAATGATCCGATATTCTCTTCACAAATCCAAAATATTTGCCTTCACATGCAACCCAAATGGATGGAAATTGTCCTGCTTTGTCAATTTCCATTCTTTTGTGCTGATCCCACTTTTACATCTGTTCAGGACAAATATAATACAAAATATCATTTTAGAATTACAATCCTAAAACTTTTTTATCAATAAAAGAACAATTTTATTAATAAAGAAAATGGGTACAATGGAACAGACAGAGAACTCTCTCCGAGATGACAGTTGATTACACAATTATAACACAGCCCAGAAAAGTCAATCCCTTCTCATCCCTTGCTTTGCCTAAGTATCAGCAAAAAAAGGGGCACTCCTTTTTACCCACTGCACCTGAACTTCTATGCTTTGTGTTACCCACTTGAACTTCATTCTTTGATTAATATTGTAGGTCGGGAGGTAAGGAGTGGGGGTCTACTCAAAAGACAGTAGATGACCAGGAAGGATGGGTGGCAAAGGGAGATAAAGAGATTGCAGAGAGTCTAAGGGCTGGAATTGCAGAAGGATGGAACTTACGCAGGAACTACAGTGAATGATTGTAAGGAGGGCCTCGAGACTCACCTATTTATAGGGAGAAAAGGGCGGGATCTGAGAGGGAACAAGGAGAGAGGGAAACTTCCCCACTTCAGAAAGGTGGTTAGAGTTTGTTAGATCTAAAACAGGCAAGCAACTCAGGGTCTCGCCATGTGTCCATGGGAATCCCCCAGAATTGGGAATTCCTGCCTCTGAGTCTGCATGGGACACGTTCATAACTATGGTCCCTTCTGGAAGCTTGCCTGGTTCTACGCCACGTGATCTTTTGTGCAAAGTGCTTGAGGCAATGCCGCAGGTGGAAGAATAGTAGGACATCATAGGGTGTCCTACTATCAGGGGGTTGGACATGCGCTGCAATTTTCACATCTTGATGTTTTGCAATGTGGCATTCCTAATATGTAACTGTCATCATGGCATTACCCTATGTAAGGATGTTTTTAAGGTGACGTCGCTACTACCGGAAAGATGGTATGATGTCGTGAATGACATCAGACTTTTATAATCTTAGTAAACTATGACTCAAGACGATAAGGGTTTGCGATGCTGGTCCTCAGATGTACAAGTATACCTATGTTCTGGCAATGATAATGACCTCCAACACAGGTTCTGCAAAGGCCAAGTCCATGTACAAATATAGTTCCACCAACCAATCTTATCCTGCAGCCAGCTCACTACTAACTTTGAATCCACTTCAATGAAATTTTCTGATGTTCAACTCCTTTGCTTTTTCAAATCTTTCCAACACCGCCATGATTCCAGCCCTCAATGAATCACCTATCTTATTGGTCCCAACTCCCAAGTAAAGAACAAGAACTCTTCTTCCCTCATTCCAGAAAACACCTCCTACCTCCTATGCCTGAAGGACCCGGGTTCCCCTCACTACCACCATCAAAATTGAGCTTGATAAACCCAGAAGTGGGTGGGACGCAGGTCAGCCTGATGACAGCTTTAGAGAAAGAGAGGAGTTGGCCACCTCCTTCCTTCAAAACTGCTCAAAGATTTTGCTCATTGAACTACTCTTATAGTAAAGGTTTCAATGAGTGCTTCTCTACTCTCCTTATCTGGGAAAAAAAATTCTTTGGTTGCTTTCCTCCCAAACCGTCCAACAAACAGCCGCTCTTGTGCACCTCCACAAAATTCACAATTTTGAGGCAAATCTAAAATTGTTGCAGTCAAGCCTTAAAACCTTCCCAACCTAACTAACTACTAGCTTTAGTCCCAAAATCACCCATAAAGTCTATTCTAGCTAATAAACTCCTTCCTAGATTGTCGCTGCATTATTCTAATCATGCATCAAAGTGGGTATCACAGCTATTAGCCCTACATCAATTTGGTATCAGAGAAAGTGATTATCATTAGATATCTTGATGAACAAGCATCACAAGGCCTCAACTACTCAATCTCAATCAGTACAAAATCCCCATCTTGCCCAACAAAAGATAAGCAACAACCAAAAAATTCCTCCACAAACATACCCTAGATAATAATGCCCCCCCCCCACCCCTCAAAGCCATCATCAACTAGACAAGTAGAAAAAAGAAATCAAAAAAGTAAATTATTTTGGATCAAGTTTTCCCCCATTGCAACCTCTCCCATGTCCTTGACTAGTGATGTTTTTACCTTAAACATCGTATCATATTAATAAGTTTGACTATGGCTAAGAAAAAATAAAAAAGGTGGTCTTGCTCGAAATCCAAATAATGGCATTTCTTTTGATCCAAAATAGGGAGAAACATATTTTTATGTCTTCTCAGCCCAAAATAGAAAGGTTCCTTTATGAGGATACTCCTAAGAACAGATGCAATTGAATCGGAGCAAAGCCTACAGCTAAAGGATTAGAGCATGTGTCTATGAATCCCGTGTTGGAGGTTTGAATCCATCCTCACCCACAACAAACCCAAATGGGAAGGTCAATGTCTACCAACCTCATTCACACAGTGTACCAATAGGTGGCTGCAAATGCTTTCCAAAGATGGTAGACAATATATTACCAAAGCAGTATATATTTACACGTTTGTGTTCCTAAGCAAAGAGTTCAGCTATTGGCCTGAACTATCCCCCTTAGGCCTGCCTCAGCAACTTCTCAAGAACATACAGGCAATATACTATCAAGAAGCTCATCTAATGGCTAAAATAATTATTTATCAAATTATCTAACAAAGCACTCCTTTCACCAATTAGCACTATAGATTCATGTATTCACCTTGTAAAAAGAAGATGCATCATCTGTCTGAGCATCAGGCCATTTCCTGGCATCAAGATCAATCACTGATTCAAGATTTGTGATAACAACCTGTAGACAGAGTTTATCAATCAATTGCTACCATAATGGTTCCCAATCAAAAGTTATGACCAGTGTTTTACAAGCGCAAGGCGCAAGGGCCATTTTGCGCCTGAGGCGCACGCCTTTTTGAGGCAAGGCGCACAATTTAAAAAAAAAGGCTAAGAATTCAAAAAATTTGCAAAAAAATAAAAAAAAATGCAAAAAATTATAAAACATTATATTAATAAAAATATTAACTTAAGTTTTAAAATAAATGTTTTAAAAAACCTATTATCTAAAATTAAAATACATAAATATAATATGTAAAGCATATTCAAATGAGAATTTAGAAATGGAATCAAACATATAAAACATTTTCAAGCATATAAAACCCACAATCTCTTTTTTTCCTCAATTGCATCAAGTAGCTAATATGACATATTACATTCCTAATTCTACGAGCCGCCTTTGTGCCACGCCCCGCGAGGCAAGCCCAAACAAGTCCATTACCAAATAGTTTTAATTGCTTTTAAGAAGATATTTTATTAAGATGAATGAATGGACAACATTACCAAATAGGGGATTCTCGAAGCTCCGGTGTTGTCAGATTCAAAAAAAAAAAAAGAAAAAGGCGGCAAATTTTCAAAAGTCGCACACCTGGGCTAAGGCACAAGGCGCACCAGGCGTGCACCTTTTGAATGGGCTGCTCCTAGGACCTAGGCGAGCCGCCTACCCTAAAAGGCACCTCACCTGAGCGCCTAGGCGCACCTGAGGTACGACTTTTAAATCACTGGTTATGACAAAATGAATACCTTGAGAGGATGCAGTACAACCATTGTACGAGGTGCTGTTCTGTTAAGCTCTTCTCTTATGTGGTATTCAAGGCGATCCAAACGTATCATACTATTATCACTATAGAAAAGAAAGAACACCATTATCAACTATTATGAGAATATATAAAACAAAATAATAACATCCACCAACAAGACCAAGCAGGAAAAAAAGATGTTCAACCTTCTAGTAATTCCAATTCCTCGAACAAATGCATTGATAGCAGTTGCAGTCACTCCTCGACGTCGTAAACCAGCCAGTGTCATTAAGCGGGGGTCATCCCAACCATTAACCCACTTCTCTGTGACAAGGCGGTTCAACTGCAATAGCAAATCAAAGGATTTTTGAGTGGAAAAAAATGTCAAAATTGACCAAACAAATACTTTCAAACTTTCCATAAATTTCAACAAGCAGCCACACCTTGCGCTTTGACATCACCGTGTTGGTGACATTTAACCGTGAATACTCCCACACATAGGGTTGGTAAAGGCCCAATGCATCTAATAACCAGTAGTATGAAGCACGGCGAGTCTCAAATTCAAGAGTACATAACTGCAAAGAGAGATGTCATGAGAATTGTTTTCCATACACCCAATCAGTAAATTAATACTAAAAACAATTCCATATTAAAAGCGCACCAAGTAGAGGTATCTCCTACTTACAACAACTGAGTTGGCAGCACGAAAACATTCCAAGCATCAGAAACGGTACCATGTCTAGTTCCAATTTAATAACTCAAGAAAATGACAAAAAAAACCACTGTTCTAACATCACTAATCACTGTCACCATATCATTTAAAACTGAAAAGGATTTCAATCTAGGAGTTCCGTTGGGATTGATAATATAATCCTTCCCTGTTGCTAGAAAGGAAGTATTTGTCCAAAAATCTTGAAGACCATAGAAAGACTAAAGTGGCCACCCAGGCCATGAGATGAACCCTCTGATTGGTCATACTCCAATAGTCCAAATCAGCTAGTACCCCCCCCCAACCATATGTTTAGCCTTTCTTTGCAAGTAAAATAAAAAATGAAATTCATTAAAAGTTGGTTCTTTGAAATTTTTATTTGTAAGTAAATAGAAACCATGTATTTGGCCTTTTTTCAAGATGCAACCCACTAGGGTTTTCAAACTTTTTTATTTTAATTTACAAAATAAGCCCTGAAAATTTTGTTTCCTTGCTTTCCACAGGCTGTTTGGTTGAAGCATGCTCCAACAAGATAGAATGATATTTAGCAAACAAGCAAACATGATGACTACTTTAGGCTGCCAGCTGAGATGCCACAGACATACCATGCTTCTACAGTCCTAAATTTACCTGGGATAGCCACATGATTAAAAGAAATAGCATCATTCATATTTGAAGAAAAAGAGAGTTCATTGGAAGAAACCAATAAAAAGGGCATGGAAATCATTAATAAAACCTCTCTAATAACCATACTATGACCCATGGACCCAAAACACCTTGTCTGTGGTTAAAGACATTCTGCCAATACTCAACACCAATTTTATTTCTGTTTCTTCTCACAAGACTGGGGGGATACAGCCACATCAGCAACATGAAAAAAAGGTTGTAAAATCTGGATACTTGACTAATTTCTATGTTTGGTTAGTTGAATTGAAATATTTGGCATCCTTGGTTCAGATAAAAGTACTTATGAACAAATGTGTATTGAGGGGGTGTGGGGATTGGAAGGGGGGAAGAGAGAGAGAGAGTCTCCAATAGTGGTTTGATGGTAGGTAGTGATATACAAAAAAAAAAAGATGAGATGTAGCAGCAGATTTACAGTATGACAAGGGATTTGGTGGGTATAACCTGTAATTATTACTAAGTGAACAGAGGTGTGGATATATGTGTAGTTCTGTACAGAGGTGCATATATCTGTATCAGAAGAAGGGAGAATAAAGGGTACAGAGGTGCATATATCTGTAGTTCTGTACTCAGAATAGGGCTGAATGAGATGGAAGTTGCCACTGAAAATGAGCTAGTTAAACCACATGCTCAATGTAACAATTTCTCTCTTTCTGCTTCTTTTACCTAATTGAGTGTTAAAGATATGGTATTGTGAAACTCCATAATATCGGAGTGTTGACAAAAAACAGTGTTTCAACGAGGCATTGATTAGCTTTTGCAGGAAGTATTATTGATGCAGTGAATTGAGCACTAGTCATTTTGGCCCTCATTAATCAATGCAATGATTAGTCAGTGCCTAAGCACTCACTTGGTCAATTAAAAAAAAGATATGTTCTAAATTTAAGATACTGATGCAATCTCATTAAATAAGTTAGTTCAGACTATAATTATGCAAGAAAGAATGATATCGACCATTTACTTTACACTCTTCATCTTACAACAAAGAAAAAAAAAAGTTAGGCTGAATAGGTAAGATTAGCAATCACAGCCTTTTTTATAAAGAAAGCGTGCAACCTTGCCTATTAGATGTGCTCTTTGGTTGCAGGTTATGGCAACTCTATACCAATGTACCACTGCTTGGAAGAAAACTTAGTAGAATGCCTTCACTGCCTTCTTTCATTTTATAATTTTTTTTCCTATTTTACATGCCATCATCCAATGATGTCCATCACAAATATTTAAAGCAACAGCATGAATATAACAAAACATACACATATTCTATAACATTTCAAATAATCAGAAATACAAACAAACAAAAAAAGCTTTAAAATAAATGCAGTTGACTAGTCAACCTAGTCGCTGCTTGGACACCCTAGGCAACTGCATGGATATCATGCAGAGTATTTCTTGGAATTCCATAATGTTTTCTCTTTTATGATTGTGTATGATTGAATTCCATGATTGGGGCATTAGTTCATAGGGAGGCTTCTATTCCCAAGCAGAGTATTTCTTGGATATCATGCAGAGTTGATTTTGGAGACCAAAAAGAGTGCCCTTCACAAATGTGTTCATGCAGCAATAACAACACTTTCAATTCATGAGTTGGACCACCATGACTTAAGTAGTCTTGTAAATGAAAGTGTTATTGAGAAAGCATTCCTCTATAGCTATAGGAAACTTTACTATAGCTATGCATTTGGATTTAGAAAATTGATGTCTGAAAAAATCTTTACTAGAGTGTCAGAGGAGGGATGAAGTTTCTTGGAACTGAATTGATGGATAACCATGGTGGGTTCTTGCCAAAAGCCATGCATTTGGTTGGGATTATGACAAAGCAAGACCATAGTTGTCAAGGCGACGCCTAGGCGACTAGGCGGTTTAAAAACTTCGCCTTGCCCAGACACCATGCAAAGTTTGTTTAAGGTGCACGCCCAGTCAGTTAGGCACACGCCTGCGACTAGGCAAGCGCTTAACTCCAAGGCGCACGCCTAAACTAGATGCAAGACACATTAATACATCTTTTAATACATTAATCCTTTAATATTTTGTATTGTCTTTTACTTTTCTTTTGCTGCTAATAGTTTTTATTGGTTAGTTTTTGTTATTACAATAGAACCCATCACACATTACCACTCTTTGTATTAGAAGAAGAGTGCTGTCTTTTTAGGGTTTTATTTTCATGGCAGAACTGAATAGAAGAGGGAGAGCTGTCCGGACAGGTATGTTTCAAACACAGTCCAACTCCAACTGTTGCTGCAATGCTGCATAACCAACAAGAAGTCTAAACAACTACGAATATGCCAGGTAGTCAAATGAATCATCTTCTTCTTCTCAGTTTTCAGTCCGCCTATTCTTCCTCCTACCCCCTTTGTTTTCAGCCCTTTTTTTCTTCCTTTTTTGTTGGTTCTTCCTTTTTTTCCTTCCTTTTTGTTGGTTCTTCCTTTTTTTTTGTCTTTTCCATACGTTTTTTGCATGATTTTATTTGGAATCAAACAGGGGCTCCGCCCCCTTTGTTTCTTCATTTTCCTGCAAATTTTTCACCCTTTTACCTGCACTTTTGTCCTCCTCGGTGGTAATCTGGAACAGGGGTTCCACTCCCTTTTTCTTCATTTCTCAGAGTTTCTTCATCAATTTTTCCTCTTCACTGGTGATCTGAAACAGGGGCTCTGCCCCCTTCTTTTCATTTTCTTAGTGTTTCCCTAGTTCTTCTTCGTCTAAAACAGGAGTGGAGACCCTTGTTCTTTTCTTTTTTTGGTCTAAAACAGGGTTCTGCCTTCCTGTTTTCTCCTCAAGTTCTCTTTATTTTCTTGGTCAAACACAGGAGCTACACCCTCTTCAGTTCTTACTAGCTCATGAAGGATAAAAACACGTAAGCTAAATATTTTCTGATTTCATTGCCTAGGCAAGGCCTAGGTGCCCGGGCGTCCCTTGGTCGCCTAGCCTCACCTTGGCGCCTTGAAAACAATGAGCAAGACATACAATTGATAATTTTTTTTATCAATAACAACATTTCATTACTTAATCACAAAAGTAATTACATTGAGGAAGATAAACTTTCTTATCTTCGAACTGGAGCTTAAACTTCCAAAAACAAAAAGGAAAAAATTACACTTGTGCCCAAAACATTGACTCCCTCTCGACTCCTTGCTTAGCTAACCCATTCGCAAAAGAGTTAGCTGATCTTTTCACCCAGCTGATCTTAACTTCCATCTCTTGAACCAGCCACCTATATTCATCTACTTAGCTCTTTGAACTCCTTCCAAAACTGCAAAGATCTCAGCCCTGAGAGAGTCACCCACTCCAATTGGGCCAGAGAACATGGCTGAAATAAACCCATTCCCATCCCTAAGCACACCTCCAATCCCCGACTGTCCAAGATTCCCCCGACTACTCCCATTAAAGTTTAGTTTTAAAAAGCCAGCCAGTGGGGGAGTCCAAGACACACACAAGATTGCTTTGGTTTGGCTGCAGTTAGCAATCTCACCCCACTTCCTCAACAAATCATCCGTTGTGAAGTCTGTAAACAGCTCTGAAGATTTCAGCCACTGCACTACCCTTATATGGATCAGTTCTCTCAATTCTTCATTGGTTCTTTCTAATTCAGAGAAGATTCTGGAATTCCTTTCCTCCCATTGGGCCCAACATACTGCAGCCCTCAAACATCTCCACATGGTCCTTCCCCCTTTTCATTCTGCATCTGAAGAAGGAAGGGGAAAAAAGGCTTTGCAAATTTGATGGAGGAGTCCATCTACACCCAAAAAGGGATAGTGCCCACACCCAAATGGACTTAGCAAACTAGCAAGTCACCAATAGGTGAAAACTAGTCTCCCCCTCCGCTTTACAAAGAACACACCAATAAGGGGATAAACATGTCTTGGGTCTTTTCTTTTGGAGCATATCAACAGTGTTGATTCTTTCCAGAAAAGCTTCCCAGCAAAAACTACCTACTCTAGGGGGAATTGGTCTGCACCAAACCTCCTTAACCGGGAAGGGAGGGCCAACAGGACTAGGGGACTGACTTAAGACTTTGAAAAAAGAGGCAAAAGAAAATGAGCCTGTGGGGGTGGGGATCCAAATTCTAGAATCCAACTTAGTAGGGTCCAAGAAAACATTATCAAGGATACCAAGGAGGCTCGAGATACTATCCAAGTTTGTATCTCTCAAACCCAAATTCCATCCAAACCAGAAGAAGAAGGTGAAAGGGTATAATAAAGGAAGAAATTGGCTCATTTTTTAATATGGAGAAGGCATACACAGAAGGAAACAAATCCCTAAGAGGGGCATTCCCCACCCAAGTTTGTTCCCAAAATTTTATGGAATTAACTAAGTCCATATCATACCTGATGAGAGGGGTGAAAGTTGGAAGCAAACCGTGAATGGCTTTCCAAGGTGACATACTTGTGGTCCTAGCTCAGATCCCAACATCCCATCCATTTTGCTCCACCCTGTGTATGCTTACCACTATTTTAGCCCATAGTCTCTCCTTTTCTATTGGGAGTCTCCACAGCCATATTCCCATGAGAGCCATATTCCTTTTTTTGATGTTTCTAAGCCCCAAGACACCAAGATTTTTACTTCTGGTCACCACCTTCCAACTCGCCCTATGATCCCTTTTATCCTCTCTCGGCTCCCATAGGAAATCTCTCATCATCTTCTCTGATCTGTTAGATACCTTTGCAGGAATTTTGAACACTAAAAGGAAATAAATGTGTAAATTAGCTAAAGTAGCCTTAATCAGTGTAATCCTCCCGCCAAGGGAAACATGATTCTTCTTCCAAGAGGCAAGTCTCTTTTCAAATCTTTCCACTACCGGATTCCAAAAACTCTCCTTCCCTAGGTAAATCAATGGCCAACCTGAGACTTCACAACCCAATATTTCTACACTTTCCTTGATCTCACCCTCCTCCAAATTCACACCACAACACAACTTTTCTCAAAATTCACCTTTAGGTTGGACATTTGTTCAAAAAGTTGCATCACCAACTTCATAATTCCTGATATACATCAAGTGGGTAAGGGGAATTTCCTCCCTTCCTAATCTCCATCCTCTTAAAAGGCCCCTAGAATCTGCTCTATGAATCAATCTTCCCAGTACATCAGCAACCAAAGTGAACAGGATACCAGTGCATGTGCCTCTGTTACTGCATTATAGCGTGGCATACAAACTCATGCCCGATTGATAAGGGCTTGCTTGAAATCAATGTCCCAAAATGAGGAACAAAAGATCATGACTCCTAGGATGGAGCATTTCCCTTGCGTGGTGGCCACAGAAAATCTAGCAAAGCTCAAAATGGTGAAGAACCCTATTCAAAGAATGTTCATGAAACCTAATGCTCTTTCAGCAGTGGAACCCCAAAAAACAGTGAATTACCTAACATGCATGCTTCTAGAGGGAAGTATGAAGATAGGAAGATGTTGCAAAGACTCAGGCCATAATGCAAGCCAGCAGTGAAGAAAGAAGCTATGTGTAGCTGGATCATCATGAAGGATGGTGTTCATGCTTATGTAGCTTGAGACGAATCTCACCTGGACAAGACATCCATGCAAATTTACAGAAGCTGAAAAGCAAAATGAGGGATGCCGTTATGTTCCTCAGGAAAACCTGCCTAGTATGATCTTGAAGTTGATAACAAGAGAGAAGTACTAGTTTATCATATTGAAAAGCTTGCAGTTGCTTATTGTTCTCACTTGTACATCAGTACTGCCTATTAGGATCATTAAGAACCTTAGGATCTATACTGAGTCGTTCTGTTGTCAAATATACATCCAAGATTTTTTTATTGGTCAAATATGTCCACGACTTTGGATGTCAAATAATTCTACAGGACTCCAACAGGTACCATATCGATGGCAAGCATTCATGCCAAGATTACTGGTAACTGGCTGATTGAACACTGGCATTATTCTGGATAAACCCAGTAAAGTGACTTTCAAAAAAAAGCAACTGCATTTAGAAGTAAAACAGATTCAGTAAACATATAAATCCTTTTCTGAGAGTTCATTTGAATGGAATTTGAAAATTTGAACCATATCAAAGAGACATGGAATTATGGTTCCAGCCATTCCGAGTTTATTCTTCCACAAGTTTACGTAAGAGATGAAGATTTTAGCCTCGTTATACAGTAAATTATCTACATTGCATATTTTCATTGTCCAGGCAAAAATAAACTTTTAATTGCTGTGCATTCTATCATCTTTTTCAAAGAAGAAGAAGAGAGAGAGAGAGATAGAGCCTTCATGAATTTCTTATTAGGCATAATCAAGCATACCGAATGTGTGATGTTTTCAAGAGAATCCACAATGCAATGAGCATAATCATAACTTGGATAAACACACCATTTGTCTCCTGAGTGTGGATGAGGAGTAAACTGCACAGAAAGTCAACAAACTGAAATAAAGCAACCACATAAGTTTTAGTGACAAAGAATGTTACACAGGTATACTTGCCTTGATACGATAAGCGATCAGATCGTACATATTATAATTGTCACTCTGCATATCTTGTTTCATTCTAAGAGTTGCTTTGCCTTCTTCAATCATACCTCGTCTCATTTCATCAAACAATTTCAATGATTCCTCCACCGGCCTATCCCTCCAAGGACTGTTCCACTTCTTTTCCCTGTACTCCTTTATTTCTTCGGGATTCTAGGATAAAAAATACAATGTATCAACTTCTAACCCTTTCCAATCAGTTACGAGGACCACCACAGCAATGCCATTGTTGTACAGCCTCAAAACTAAATAATAAACAAATAAGCACGACAAAAACTAAGTTCCTTGCATTCCATAGTTGGTCTGCATAAAGAGGTTGATGTTGTATGCAACTCCATAGCCGGACAATATCCATGTTCAGTTTGTACGGCTACCCACAATTATCCATATACCATTGAAATGAGCTAAATGATAGATGGAGATGGAGACAATGTCTTTGTGAAGTAATTGCTTTCAATTTAAGAATATATGGCCATGTCACCATAAACCTGTAAAATTGTCTAATAAGTTATTTAATACCAATGTTTTCAGAAGCTGAGAGGCATAGAACAAGGTGTTTCACTTTCCTACAGTCTGGTGTAGGAGCATCAAGGCAGGAGTGTAAGCTTCACAAGCTCCTATTTTTAATATTATTTTGTGTTGTATAATTTCATCACAAAAAGTAAGTACCTCCTCTAGTTGATTTAAATATATATACGATTTCGTCTTGACACAGTTTACACTTTTATATCATTTAATAATTATTTAATTTATTTTAATATATTTTGGACTCCATCACTAAATTCAACTGTGAAGTGATGGATAACATTTATTTATGCATCTTTCATTTCATTATTTTACACTCTTTCTATCTCCTCTTAAAGGCTGGGTTCGAACTTGGAACATATTTGGTGCATAAGAAGCACATGCTTCAATTTATGAAGCATTCACCTCACAAGATTTGAGCAAATGAATGGTGCACCTAAAGCATTTTAGAGATGCCTTGCTAGCTTGCTTCAAGGCACACCTCAATGAGTTAACCTCATAGACATCTGAAAATTAATACTCTTTACGTGAATGTCCAAAAGCAGACCTGGTGATCAACATAAGCATGGCCCCTCTTTATCAGCTCCACAGCTAGGTCGTATAAATCTTGGAAATAATCACTGGTGTAAGTGATCTGTTAATCACAAAAAGCCTTTAGATCCTTGTAGGTAACAAAGCAATGACACTGAATGGATCATTATTAAAATTTGAAACTATACCTTAAAAGGTTTCCAACCCATCCATTGGACAATTTCTTCAATGTGATCAATATATTCTTTCTTTTCAGCTTCAGGGTTTGTATCATCATACCTGGTGGCCCCAAAAGTAATAGAAGATATAATACAAAGATGAGCAATCTAACATTTCAATTTGCCATTTTAGCCAGACAAAGAAGGTTCTTTTTTCTGATAAGTAAACTTTAAGTTTTATTGAAAGAAACTAGTATCAACAAACATTACAAGAGCCCTGAGGATGGGTGCGAGGTGCAGCCTCTCACAGGGCAAAATAAAACAAATTACAAGTGAGCCCAGAGCAACAAGCACTTGTTTGGCTAAAGTATCTTCCATTCCATTAGCTGTTCTTTCCCATTGAATTCTTAGAGTCATATTGCTAAATACTAGAAAGCCATTTGAATCTCTTGGTTTCATCCCTATAAGCCCATAGTCCCATACTACTGCCTTCAGATTCTTCAACCATCCTACCGCCAGTTTTAGAATCCTCTTCAATAACCAATTTGTCAAAATTCAACTATATTGTTAACTGTACCCCTTGGAATATAGCAAGAAATTCAGCTGTAATTTAGTCCCACATTGGCAGGTCCCGAGAATAGCACAACAACTTTATTCCTGAAAACACCCTCTGTACCTCATGGGCCCGGGTTGCCCTGACTCCTCCCATCTAAGTTTAGATTAATAGAATCGTCTTCAAGGGGTGATCAAGAGGAAGTAATATTATCCGTCTTTGAAAAGCTACTTGCCACTAAACCAACTCCAAATATCATCAGAGAAATGTAAGAAAATGCTCAAAGTTTTAACCAAATGTATCACCCTTGTCACTATAGACTTTATCACCACTTCCCACTTCCTTTTTCTTTTTCTAGGAAGATTCAGCTGCTTCAGCATCCAAAGATGGCCAACACTTTTAATCTAACATCCAACTCGCTTTTGTAAATGGATGTAAAATGATTCACAAAAACTTTAGCTATCTCATCTTGGACACAAATCAATTCTCTAGTCACTTCCAATTTAGTCACAAAGTTTGTTCTTCTTCTTCATTTGTAATTGCATGAACAAAACAAAGAGTTTTACCATTCTATTCCATAAATAAGGATGGATTCAGGATAGTGTTGTTTTTTTCTTTTTTCTTTTCTATATAAAAATCATCTGACTTGATCCATGAAAACGCTATAGGAAACTGAGATGAAATGAAAATTACCAAATTCAAGTAAACATGTTTTCTTCGTTGATGTATTTAGTTCCCTCAATAATCAGGAGGTTAGAAAAATCACCTTGGTGAAAAAAGACAGAACTTTTGGACAATACTTGTCACTGAGGAAAATCTCTTCATCTTGATATTTTCTGATAAGAAATAATCAACTAAGAAAAGTTGTTATAGGATTTTGTAGGCTAGTATTTGGGTATATATTTATCAGTGTCTAGGAAACTGGACCGGACAACCAAACCGGTTGAACCATGACCCAGACCTATATCCAGTCTGGGTGTACCCTAGAAACCAGACTATGCAAAAAAACGCTTAAAACTGGACAAAAAACGCCAGTTTAACCAGAAAACCGGTGAACTGGTCCCGGATTCTTAAAAAAAACCAGGTCTTTCAAATGTATAGATTCAAAATGCAAATGATAAGATTTGAACCCATAACCGTTTTTTCATGTATATTGAGTTATTACCATTAATCCACTTTATTATTTGTCATTTATGAATATTTAATGCACACATTGCTTAATTGCTTTAATACACATATATTTTAAAGAAAATGCCAGTTGGGAGGTTAGAACCCTAGTCAATTGCTTTAAAAATTAAAGAAACAAACCATCCATCCACCACATTTAAGTACAATAATATTTGTATAATATATTATATATAGTATTTATGTGATCCATGGTGTATATATATATGCCATGTCATCATGGTTCGACCTCCAGTTTGACTGCAGTTGTACCTCTAACCCATGAACCACTCCCCTTTTTGGTTCTATGTCCGGTCCAGTTCTCTGAACAATGATATTTATTTCCACAATGACCAAACAGTTAGATATTACATTGGTGATAAAAGACGGAATATTTAGATAATTCTTGGTATTTTTAGGAAAATCTTTTCATCTTGAAAATTTCTGATATGAGATTATCATCAAAAGGGTTGGCTTGAATATATAACATCAATATTAATCAGAGCAATGACCATAGGGTTGGCTTGACAAATATATACTGAGGGCTACAAGATTTATTTTAGTAGGTAACTGTTATTCTTAGTTTATATATACTAGTGGGGACCTGTGCGATGCATGGGATTTGTGAGGGAAGTGAAACATTTCTTTGCTAGGAAACTGTAACTTTCATTAGTGAGATTAAAAAAGTACATTTGTCACCACCCAAAGGATGGCTAGAGAATCCAAAAACATAAGCAATCCTACAAACAAGCCCAAAACAAAGCCTCCCTATTTACACTTTCTTAGCTAAAGCATCAGCCATTCTATTTGCTGATTTTCTTGCCCATTTAGACTGCACCCCTAACTCCCTTGCTAAGTTCAAAATTTCCCTTAGTGGTTGCCTGAAAGACCACACCCAAACTTCGTGTTTGCATCCAACCTATTACCAGTTTAGAGTAACCTTCCACTTCTAACTGTTGCACTCCCCACTGTTTTGCCAGTCTACGGAGAACATTTTGGAGAAAGTTTATTGTCATCCTCATCAGGAGGTCTAGTTTAATGGGTTTGGAATTCTCTAGCTGTTTTTTTTAATTCTTTTCTAGTTGTATCTATCCTGTTCTGTTTCAGCTGTGATGGTTGTGGTGAAATCAATTCACCTTTGTATGCTTTCCCATTAATGAAATTTTACTTTTAATATCAAAATTAATGAAGAAAAATTATCACCTGGAAGACAGTCTTACATATTATAGAAACTAACAGGTATTGTTGCACTGAGCAATAAAAGCATTCAGTTGAGGTAACATAGCAAGAATAAAAGTCTAGTACAATGCATTTTATATCTATAAAAAAGTATAAGCAAAACAGCATCAAGGTTAAACCATAAGAAGGTAAGAAGCTAATGTTTACCTCAGGTAACAACATCCATCTCTCTCTTTTGCCAGGCCAAAGCTAACAAACATTGCCTGTATTAATGATTGTTACCAGTTAGTAAACAATATGTACGTGGATAAAGGATCTGAAAGTTCCTACAACACAAAACATTAGTTATGGTTACCTTGGCATGGCCAATGTGTAGATACCCATTTGGTTCAGGTGGGAAGCGGGTGAATACTCGACCTCCTGTTGCTTTCAAATGCTTTTCTAGCATTTCCTTTGTATTGCAGACTCTTAACACAGGCCGATCACTAAAGAATATTTCAGTATGAACCTAATAATCCACAATACAGGAATAAAGCAGTTTAGCCAATCCCATATAGTTGGGAGAAAACTTTGTCAACTTGAGTTTGGGAACAAATAAACTTCATCAAATTTTTTGATAAATAAGCTTCATCAGATTTCTTTAAGTTGCACAGAAAAGCATTAAATGATTATAGTTGAATAATTAGCCTTTTAAATTTGTATGCAGAAATTTGAAAACCAGGGAAAAAAAACATTGTTCATTCGGCTCAAAGATCATGTAACAAAAACAGTATAACAATTATTTCTCATTACTAAAATAAATTTGAAATCAAGAAAAAGAAATAGCATTTCTCAGTAAGCTAGAAACAACCACTATTGTAGAAATAGGAGAAAAACAAGAAAATAACACTATCCATTCAAACTAAGTGTACAAGTTGGCAATGGAGGCTAGAAATAAAGGGCCATCAAAGTGACTTTCATGAATATGCTAACCCATATGCTGAAATAAGTAAAAAGAAATATGAACAAGATAACTGTCTAGTATGAAGTTGACCAACAAATCAAATTGCTAAACAAAGATTACTTCAAAACATATAAACTAAAATGGCATACTGAGAAGGAAGTTAATATACTTCAATTTAATATTCATCATTTGCCAATTGAAGGTGGCTAGGTAGGATCTCTGACATGTAGCAGAGACCTTGGATCAAATCCCACTGCCACTAGGGTTGGGGGCTAAGGGGATGGGGGATGGGCCACCCCACGTTGTGTAGCCCAACGAAGCCAAAAAATATTGATCATTTATCATGGGACAATGAACCATCATCATAGTTGACATCTTGGGTGAATGAACTTACATATGGGAGGACTACATAATGATTTTACACCTTCAAAATGCATGATTATTAAAGTAATTTGTGACAAAACAAGGTAAGCCAAATTGCTTATATAGTTCACAAGCTAGTAAACACCACACTCAAAACATAGAAGTAAAAAACATATAAATGAATACCTTAAAATTTTCCTCTGGCTGAGGGAATATTGTGAAAGGGTTAAGCTCTTCTTCAGGGGGAGGCACTGATGGAATATCCACAGAACTAACTTTATCCTACATCACAGGAGAGGAAAGAAATTGAGTCATCTATTAATAACAGAAAAGAATACAAAGCTAAACCCAGAATGCATGCAACATGCACTACCTCTACTTTAACAGTCTTCTCCTTCTTCTTTTTTGATGCCTTCTCATTATCAGCTGCAGTCCTCTCACCAAGTAAGTCATAAAGTTTTGCATCCATAGCTTGCTGTTGCAAGTAACAAAACACTTGAGCAACAAACCAGAAAGAATGATCAAACACCAAAAGTAGGTAGTTACTGTTTTAAAACTTGAACCATTTATCTTACATGGAACATAAATGCAAACCCTCACCTTCACAAGTTTTGGATCAGCCCATGGCTGCCTCTTTCGAACTTGTGCAAATAGGTCACCAACTAGAAACAATAAACATGAACTGAGCATCAACTTCCACAACATTATTTGTGAAAAGATCACAACTTCAAGGCAACAGCCATAAGAACAAAACTAAATAGACAGCTCAAATTATGATGTAACCTCAAATTAGCAAACATGGTTTCAAACTTGGGCTGAACAATAAGATTTCTGTCAGTAGTGGAGTGAAACCAAATTAGAATTTTACACATGGTACTGTGGTAGGTTTTAGTTGACAATTCACTGTTTTTTAACATGTTCTGTAAAACTTTTATTAATATTAGCAGAATATACAAAATGTAGATTGAGATAAACAAAGAATCACATCAGTCAAACTCTGCACCCACAACATACCCTTAGAAAAAAAGGCAGCATCACCAACCCTCTCAAATTCCTTTTACATTATGTTATTGATTTGAGGCTGCCCCTACCCTTGGTTTAGTTGTCCCCAAAACAACTAGTTTCTGTGAATCCCTTACCTAGGCATAACATTTGCTAAAGCATTAGCTGACCATTTTACCCACTTGGCTTTTGCTCTTAACTGCCTCATTGTTTACATTCAATGTTTTGATAGTTTCAGTTAAAACTAATTATGATCTTATAGTCAATGGTAGCTAATATAACCGTAAAAACAGGTACCATGACCATCCAAGCCTTATCCCAATTATATGGGATCAGCTACATGAATTCTACTACCCATGTCTTTCTTGTCTACCCCAGTGATTTAAAAGGCATGCCTAGGCGCACAGGCGAGGCACATTTTGGGGTTTGCACCTCACCTAGGTCCTAGGCACACCCTTTTCAAAAGGCGCATGCCTGGTGTGCCTAGTGATTTAAAAGGCACGCCTAGGTGCACAGGCGAGGCGCATTTTAGGGTAGGTGCCTCGCCTAGGTCCTAGGCGCAGGCCTAGTGCGCCCGGTGTGCCTTGCGCCTTAGCCCAAGCGTGCGCCTTTGAAAATTTGCCGCTTTTTACTTTTTTTGAGTCTGGCAGCTAGGCCGGGCACTAGAGCTTCGAGAACCCCCTATTTGGATGTTGTCCATTCATCCATCCTAATAAAATATCTTCTTAAAAGCAATTAAAACTATAAAATCATTATTTTTTCTATGAAAACTAAGAGTTTAAGACCCTAACATGGACTTGTTTGGGCTTGCCTCAAGGGGCATGGCACAAAGGCGGCTCGTAGAATTATGAATGCAATATGTCACATTAGCTACTTGATGCAATTGAGGAAAAAAGAGATTGTGAGTTTTATATGCTTGAAAATGTTTTATATGTTTGATTTCATTTTTAAATTCTCATTTGAATATGTTTTACATATTATGTTTATGAATTTTAATTTTAGATAATAGGTTTTTTAAAACATTTATTTTAGAACTTATGTTTATATTTTTATTAATATTATGTTTTATAACTTTTTGATTTTTTTTTAATTTTTTTGAATTTTTAGCTTTTTTTTAAGTGTGCCTTGCCTCAAAAAGGTGTGTGCCACGCCTTGCGCCTTGTGCTTTTAAAACATTGGGTGCGCCTAGGCGTGCGCCTGATGCGCCTTGCACCTCAGCCCAGGCATGCGCCTTTTTAAAATTTTGTGCTTTTTGCTTTTTTTTTAGTCTAACGACTGGGCTGGGGGCTAACACCCCCAGGCCCCCAGCCACACCCCTCAAGGCAAGCCCGAACAAGTCTATGTTAGGATCTGAAATTCTTATTTCTCACATAAAAATTAATGATTCTATAACTTTCATTGCCTTTTAAGAAGATATTTTATTGCAATGAATGAATCAACAACATTAGCAAATATGGGGTTCTAGAGGGGCATGGAACAAAGGCGACTCATAGAATCAAGATTGCAATATGTTTTACATCACATTAGCTAATTGAAGCAATGCAATTAAGGAAAAAAAATATATTGTGGGTTTTACATGCTAGAAAATGCTTTATATATTTTCTTTTATTTTAAATTTTTCATTTGAACACACTTTACATGTTATGTTTATGTATTTTAATTTTTAGATAATAGGTTTTTTAAAACATTTATTTTAAATTTTAAGTTTATATTTTTTCTGAACATTATGTTTACTATTCTTTTGAATTTTTTGCATTTTTTTTAATTTTTGGCTTTTTTTGAATTTTCTAACTTTTTTATTTTTTAGCTTTTTTCTGTTATTTTGCACCTTGCTTAAAAAGGCGCACGCCACGCCTTGAGCTTTTAAAACACTGATCCACACCTAGCCCTTCTAGCCCCTTCAACTTGAAACAGATCATTTCTTCTTACAGGTGTTGTTGATGGTCTTCTATACATGTTACCAAACCATCTTAGTCTACTTTCTCTCATTTTATCACCTAGTGCAGTTACTCCTACATTCCTTCAAATGGCATCATTTCTGATCCTATCCTTTCTACTTTTTCCACTCATCAAACTCAGCATTCAGCATACACATTTCCGCCACACTCATTTTTTGAATATCCATAAACAATGACATAAAGAATAAGACCATAATATCACAGCATTTACATTATATTGAAGAATGCCAATGGGCATACCCATTAAAGGTGTAACCACAATTTTTGTAAATGCATGAACTATAGTGGAATTTGAGAGCACAAAATTTCTATGCATGAGCTATACAGATTTTTCATTGGGACCCATCATTTCAAGAAGGACTATCTTAAACAATTGACCGCAAGTTATGTGTTGGGAAAATACAAATACTAGAGTCCCCTACTGTACAGTTTAAATAGTTGGACAGATGTTATGTGGAGCCATTTAAAGTGAAGATTCATAATTTTAGAAAGAGTCAACATGGCAGGTATTCTAGGGCCCATTTGGCATGCCTTTCCGCGCAGTCTTTCAACTGTTTACAAGTCAGGAAGACCGATTGTCAGTCTATTCTCATTTGGTTCGCGGAAGATCTAGCCTTCAAAAGCTGGGGCACCGAAAAGATGCAAGAAGCCCATTTTGGGCTGATTTCAGGAAGCTTCAAATGAAGCTTTTTGTGTCTTTCGCGTTTTATTCTCACACGGAAGACACAGAAAGACGTGTATCTGCCAAACTAGCTTCAGGCTGCTCAGATCATGCAAAAGCTCAATATGTCTTTTGACTATCAGAGCTACCAGAAGATATTCCCAAAAAGACTTGCAAAACGGGCCCTTAGTAAATCCACCTGATTCGGACTGTAGCTGAGTCCAACATAAAATTTGGAGAGTCAGACACAAGAAAACTCATGGACATACATCAACTCCCAAGTCTCCTTCAAAGGTATGGTGTTTGTGCAACATTGAATTTAACACACTCAAACTTGGTATGGGTTCAGGTACGCTTAAGCCCAAGGTATTGAAAAACAATGTGTATAAGTTTGATGATATGTCATTGATCTAAATTGCTAGATGGGAATATTGACCGTCTATGGTTTTGGGTCAGGTTTGGTCTACTCAGGGCCCAGCTCAAGAAATGGAAAAACCCAAGATTCCAAACTCAGGCCTAGCCCAAATACCAAAAATCCAGAACCAGCCAATGAAAATTTTCAGATTGGGTCAATCCATCTTGCACCCCTAAGAAAAATTATCAAGAATAATAATAATAATAATATGTGTATGTATGTACATACATACATACACATATACATACATACACTAAATTTTGTTTTACAAGCACAAGTCAGTTCCTATTCAAGAAGAAATATGTTCCATTCCAACTTCTAAGAAACTTGGATAAACACTCAGAGAAAGTTGCCCAAATTATTTTGTGACTAATTCCAAAAAAATGGAGAATATAAAATTATAGAGAAACAAATATATAAAAGGAAGAGTCTAACTTGATGTCAGCACCAATATCCAACAGCCTTCGAACCATAATTGTTCATCATCATCATCATCGCCTTATCCCAATCATATAGGGTGAGCCACATGAATCTTCTTGTGTCACTCCATTCTGATTATTGTCATATCCATTGTTAAATTGTGAGCATTTAAATCATTTCTTACTACTTCAACCCCATGTCCTTTTGGTCCATCAACTTGCAATAAATCACTTCATACAAGTGTTGTAGATGGTCTTCCACGCATGTGACCAAACCATCTTAGTCTACTTTCAAAAAGAAAATTATCACCCATTGGAGATACTACTAAGTTCCTTCAAGTGATTTCATTTCTAACCCAATCCTTTCTAGTTTTCCCACTCATCCATCTCAGCACATTTCTACCACACTCGTTTTTTTGGACACGTTTCGTGACTGCTCAACACTTTGCTCCATACAGTATTTCTGGCCTTACAACTATTTTATAGAATTTCCCTTTATATCTAAGTTGTATTTGCCTATTACATAAGAGAAACAAATATATGAAATGAAACTTTTGAATTTAACTTAATATAAGCACCAAAATCCAACAGCCCTATAACTGTTAACTGAAATAAATATTAGAGAGACCGAAAAAAGCTATTTAATATTTTGACAAACACTGCAAGCAAGAAAAACCAACCATTTGTTCTATAACGCTGTTCCAATATGGCATTTTTGTTCAGCTCCACAACCTCAGCAATCGTGCGTTCAATTTCTTCTGAGGAAACATCTACACCTGTTTACAAATGAAAGGGAACTAATCATGAAAATAGCCCTAAGAGACAAAAAAAAAATATGATACAGTATTAGGTGTGACTGGCTTCAGAACATGTCAACCAATGCTAAGAAGCATAGAAGCAACATCATAAGAAAAAAGGCAGCTGAATAGCAAGTGATCAAGGCATTATAAGACTCATAAGTTTTGGTCTAACATTAGCAATAATAACAAATACATATAACCAAAATAGAGAGCTGTCCAATCCAATAGCAGTAAAAAGTTCTATGTTCACTTAAAAAAACGATTATGGCAAGAAGAAAACATAGGTTGGGACCCCAAGCACAAATTAAATAGAAGAGGCTTTGAAAATGCTAAAAGGTCAGACACTGGCATGCTCATCAACAAACAAAAATAGATCATTAGAGAAGGAATCTTCAAACATCATCATGAGCAGAAACAAAAATTTAGATAAAATGAACAATCATTATTTGCTATCTATACTTGAAAATAAAATTAAATGAAATGAAATGAATGACAAGAACATAAATAACATGTCAGTAAAAAGCCATGACCATTTTTTTTGTGTCATGAATAAAAATAATGAGCGTTCATATTCACTTGCAAACTGATAATTAAAAGATGAAATCAGCAAACAAGAACTTCACATAAGTTGAATGAAGATTTTAGGAAATGGATTCAAATCATAAATTTTTATCTGTATGATGACATTGGTGAACAAAAAGCAAAAAAAAAAAGTGTTTTTATGAAACCATACCTACACCACAAGTTACTTCAAAATCATTCAATTGAAATTTCTCCTGACCAACGCTTGTAAAAAATGAGAAAGCTGCCTCAAGCTGAGCTGGAGTTTTTATCTACAAAAATAATGATTGTCAGACAGAGAAAAGTACATCTGAAAGTTTCTACTACAAAAAGAAAGGTCATGCAAAATTGACAGCACAACTGGTATACAGGTCCCAATCAGTGGGTAAATACACATTGCCCCAACTTTGCATGTTGATAAAAGAAATTCATCTAGAATTATTCTGGCAAACAATACATTACACATTATAATGTTAGAAATCGAAGTCTTGTCTCTAACCTTCAACGAGACCACGTATTCAAGCAATGTGGGCCGATGTACAAGTGCATTAGCCGGGAATTTGGTAGCAACCTGAATTGCATAAGAAACTAATCAATATGCAAGGCTTTCCATATCTGCATAATCATAATAAAGAGTAATAGATAAATTTACCGTGTATAATAGATTTCCAACAGCCCTGCTACACCCATCAGTAACACCAGCCTGAGAGAGGGGAAATATGGTGTCAATCGAACATCTAAACTCCAACCCCACGAAACAACGTAAGTTCAAAGACATAACTCTTTTATCAGACAGTTCCAAACATATATGCCACCATTACAAAACCAATAAATGCACTCAATCGTGCAGTCTCTCTGTTATAATAAAGTGACAAAATGAACTTCACACCATAGTCACATGCAATGTAGGATTTTCACAAGAGAACAACGTGGATGAACCATGTTAAAACGTCCATATTTCAGTGTAGGAAAAAAAAACAAGTCATTTTTATGACAAAATTAGACAGAGACTTATATAACAGAAGACACAGAGTACTGCTCCATACGAAAAGAATCAAAACCCTATTAGTAAATTCAAGTAATATGAATGAAAAAATGCATAATTGACACTCAAGATTCCTATACCTCGTGAATAACTGCAGTTAAATTGCCAGTAACCTTGTTATTGGCAATGGTGTTCCGAGCAGTCCTCTCATCCAAACCGATCCTCAAGAACAACTCCAATGATTTCTCATTGCTATCGCCTTTAGCCACCATTTTTTCTTCCAGTCAAGCTTCGAAATCTGCATAAGCACAGATCGGAAAAAAAAAAAAAAAAACAAAGAAAAAAGTAAAGATAAATAATCAAAATGGGGAATAAGGCCAAGATTAATGAATTGATAGAGGAGGAAAGGTGGCGGCTAACCGTAGAAGGGGGAGAAGAGAAATAAGCCCTAGACTATTACTCTCGTTCTCACTTCTCAGTGCTACTTTATACCGGTAAGACCAGAGAAATATCTTTCGTTTGGCCCCAAGGCTAGCCCCACGGTTCTTGAGCAAAACGTCAGGCTCCCCTCGTTCGAGGACAAAGTCCAAGTTTCGAAGCTTTTTCCTCTTTTCCGCTTGGAAGGGTATTAAGGCATTTAACTTGGCGCCACTTGAGCCGGCGCAGCGCAGTACGGTGAATTCTGATTTCAAGTGTCAATACCGAGCCAACCACGGCCCTTGTCCAATTAGAGCGAGGCTGTGTCCTACCACGAGAGTGCGAGACCTGAATCGTTCTAACTCACGGACAACAAGTAGTAGGGCGAGGGGTGATCATGGGCCGGGCTTTGCATTTATAATAAGGGTTATAGAATAGGCCTGGGGTTCTGGGCCTGAAATATAAGTCTTAGCCTAAGTTTATATGGATCCAATTCGGATCAGGCCTGATTCTGGGCCAATGTCTTTCATATATAAAACATTACATATCTATAATATTTTATCTTAAATGATATAATATATATATAAACTTATTTTATACATTATATAATATAAAATATTACATATAATATAAATTATATATGTCATGTTATAATATTTATATATAATATATATAATATAATGTAAAATAACATATATATACATATGTATACATTATACACAAAATATATAAATTTAAATATATGTTGGCCAGTTCGAGCCCAGGCTAGGCTTGAAGTATTAAGCCCAAGCTTGAAATTTCTGAGCTGGGCTGAAATGATCACACCTAACAAGTATCAGATTATAAACGTGGGTCAATAAACCAAGTCCAACACCCGATTTAACATCTCAAATAAATAAAATAAAGAAAAGAGAGAAACCTATATGGAGATAATAAGAGATGTAGATAGAGAAAAAATATCGCAAAATCCTAGAGGAGGGATGTTTTAATATAGGGAAAGGGAAGGGTGTGGCAGCAGAGGAGGAAGAGTCCTCAGGATGATGATCAGGTGAAAGTTGGTATCATGGGAGGAAGCTCGAGTGTAAATCAAGAGGCCGGTCTAGCCTTGGTTCATGGTGAAGGTTTGTAGTGGAGGAAGTGGACCCGCGACTACAAGGGAGGGAGGAGAAGGTACAAGGATATGGGAAATCTCTAGATTTTGCAGTTGTTGTTTTGGAGGATTCAAGGCCGAGGCGTTCACAATAGCTAGGCTCATTGGAGGAGGGTGAGATCCTGGTGGAGGGGTCCAAGGCTTTATTTGAGTCGGACAAGTGGCCTTTGGGACAACGACTTCTAATATGGTCAAATGGCGGGGCAATTTCTTATACTTGAAATTTGGGGAAGTTTTTGGAGTTTTGTTGGTAGGCTAGATAGGGGTGAGCATAAACAGAACCGAAAATTCCAACTTCGATTTTTTTCAGTTTGATTAATTCAGTTTTTGAAATTTCGATTCAATTCAGTTTTTGTAAATTTTGGTTTTTAGAATTAAAAATCCGGTTAATCAAAAAAAAAACGAATTAATCAAAATTCATTATATAATATGTAATATATAATATATAATATATTATACATTTATATATTAATATATTATATATAGTATATTATAATGAAATTCAGTTTCATAATATATATTATAATATATATATATATTATAAATTACAATATACAATATTTTATGTATGTTAGTGAAATTTGGTTTAACCGAAATAACTGAAATTTTCGGTTTTGATTTTCTTGTAATTCAATTTTGGTTCGGATTTGACCTTTTTATTTTGGTTTTTAAAATTTTGGTTTATTCAGTTTAGTTCGATTTTTAACCAAATAAACCAAATGCTTACCCCTATTTGGAGAAACAAACGAAGGATTTCTCATGGAGATGGAGCACAAAATTTTGCAAGAAAAAGGGAAATAAAGCTAATGGCAAATCTAAGTGCTAAAGGCAAAAGGGAGCCGCTAAGGCTCACTTGGGGCTTAAACAACACGACAGGGTACACTGAAGATGGGAGGAGGGGGAAGAGAAAAGGACGAGGAATTGGTAGTGGAATGGACGGTAAGAAAGTTCAGGGGTCTTAGGGATCAAGTAGGGTGGCAAGTTTACTCTTTCCTTTACTTCATGTTAAAATGAAGGTGCTACTAGGGGTGTAAACGGATCGAATTCGAATATGATCAGGCAATATCCAAATTCGAATTCGATTAGAAAATCCAATATCCGAATTCGATTCGATATCCGATGGATATTGAAAATTAATATCCAAATTCGAATCCGATTAAATATCTGAATATTCGATTCGATTCGAATTCAATTAATTAATTATTTTAGATAATTAATAAATATATAAAATAAATATTTTATTAATATAAAGTATATAAATATATAAATTATTTATATAACTAATTATTATATATATTATATAAAATATTTTATATATTATATATAAGAATTAAATAATCAGTCAAATTCGGATATTTATCGAATCGAATCAGGTTATATCCGAATTCGAATTCGATTAACTATTCAGTAAGAATAGGATATTCGAATTCGATCGGTTAGATATTCGAATTATCTGAATTCGATTCGATTGTGTCGAATATCGAAATCGGATTTTTGAATACCGTTGACACCCCTAGGTGCTTGGAATGTTCATTATTTGTGTTTAGGTAGAAGGAGGGTATAGGCTTGGCGCCATTTTATTGCAAGAAACAAAGCTTAGCATGGTAGAGGGTTTAATGGTTAGAAGTATCGTGGGGGATGGGCACTGCAGCTAGGGGGGTGTCCACGATTTGGTTAACTGAACCATGGCTTTGTAAACCAAACCCGTGGTAGCAGTTTTTCCGTTTTGCCAAACTGAAACTGAACCGATACCACCAGTTAACCGGTCTACCGGTTTTAGTTTTTGACCGATTTGGTTCTTTAGTTCTTCGATTTTTTATATTTATAATATATATTATATAAATATATGTACAATATTATATTATGAATAATAAATGATATATAATATATTATAAATATTTTAAAAATATATAATATATAATATATTTATAAATAGATCATTATAAATATAATGAATATATATTTATATATAATACATAGAAAATATGTGACATATATTAAAAATATATATAAAATATACATATAAATATATATACCAGTCGGTTTGGTTAACTGCCGGTTTATTTGTAGGTTAACCGAAAACCGAACTGGTCCTTCGGTTTTTCAAAAATTCTGAACCGAAACCGAACCAATTAATTTAGTTCGGTTTTTTGGTTTTTCGGTTTTTCATGGACACCCCTAGGATTCTGGTTATATGAAACTCTAATACTATCATTGTGATTAACTTGTTTGTTGGAGAATTTTCTATTTCTATTGAAGTTCTGGGTGCGAGTACCACTAAGGTCTATGGTCCTAATGAAGAGTCTGGAAGGCTAGCTTTCTAGGAGGAGTTAGATGGGATCAAGAGTAAGGGTAACTCTCTGTGGTGTATGGGGTTATTTTAATGCTATCAAGTTTCCACAAGAGAAGAAAGGGTGTTCTAGAAGATCTACAAGAATGAGAGCTTTTGGGGATTTTGTTAACAGGCACATGCCGGTGGACTTACCTTTATTAGGAGCAAAGTTCACCTAGACAAATAATCAAGGGTATATCCTACCCTAGTCCAGCTTGATAGGTTCCTAGTCTCGATTAATTGGGAGGGAACTTTTCCTAACTTATTTTAGGAGGCTCTTCCTATACCAATGCTTGACCATAGGCCTATCTTGCTATAGGGGGGAAGGTATGATTGAGAAGAAATATAGGTCCTTTCCAATGTGAGAGCATATGTGGTTTCAAGAGCAAGGTTTTGAAGAGTTTTTGAAGGAGTGGTGGGAGATTTTGAGGTGGAAGGTTCAAGTTCTTACATCCTAGCTAAGAAATTGCAATTGCTAAAAGTTAAAATCTTAGACTAGAAAAAGAACTACTTCAAAGTGATGCAAGTTAAGAAAAGAGATTTGTTACAGACCATTAATGATCTTGACAAAAAGAGGAATAGGAGACTCTCGTAGAGATAAAGAAGGCAGATAGAACTAAAGCCAAGCTACTTTTTAACAAGGTGGCCTACTAGGAAGAAATCAAGTGGAGGCAGCGAACCAAATAAGGGAAAGTTCCTTAAAGAAGTTGCAAATAGGGGAAAGAGTAATTGAAGATGAAAATTCCATTAAAAAAAAGGTAGTGAATTTCTAAAAAAAGTTATATGAAAAGGTTTGGAAGGTGCAGTCAGAAATAGATGGAAGTCTATTTAATGCTATCTTTACCGAGTAGAGAGAGGAGTTGGAGGTTCTATTCTCAAAGGAGGAGGTTTGGGAAATAGTCTTGGGTTTGGAAGGAGAGAAGACCCCTGTACATGATGGTATAACTATGCTATTTTTTAAAAGATGTTGGGAATTCCTAAAGTTAGCCATGATGAAAGCCCAAAACAATGTTCTCGATAAAGCCTCATTGGGACGAAGTCTTAATGCCACCTTTATAACATTGATTCCGAAGGTTCAAAACCCTACACACATCTCGACTATAGACCCATAAGCCTGGTGTGGCTACCCAACCTAGAGGGTGGATGGTTTAAAATATAGAGAGGATGGAGTTACCACCTAATTTTTTGGGAAATGGGAATTTAGAAAACTTTGAGATTTTTCAAAGAACAATAATTTTTTGGTGACTCATTGCCCAATGGGGATGAGATTCTTACGATACGGGGGCCAAGGTACGGTGTGGGAAAGAGTTAAGCACCCCACACAAGACTAGTTAAACTGGCCTCCACTACACCAATGTTCCAAGGGAAATTTAATAATTTTTGGGCTTCAAAAAAAAAGCTCATGCAAAATTAAAGATTTATCCATATGCAACATGATAATATTAGAAAAAAGAAAATAATAAGAAATAATTATTCAACTAAATAAATCATCAAAACAAGTGCTAAATTGCTTCAAGAAAAACGACTAAGATAACAAAAAACTGATTAAGAGCACAAAATAATGATTTGATAACAATTGAAGTAGCAACACTAATGCTGGAATCATGAGAAACAAGACAACAAAAAAAGTAAATATGCAAATAATCCAAAGCATGCGCCTAAGTATGTAAACTACACGCATGAATGTTGTTTATGGATGGAAAATTTTGAAATGGACGGACTTGTGAGACTACCCTATTGCGAAATGCTTAATGTATGAGATTAATTATGATGGCATCTAATAGGGCTGCCATGTGGCCAACTAATTAACAAGAACAGAAAACACGTGTATATAAAAGATATTAATAAAAGTATGCAAATCTAAAAAATCAAATTAGTTGTTTATACTAAGAAAGGGGTAAGAAATTAAATGACATTAAAAAAACAAAAAAGTACAATCTAATTACAAGAGAAGAGTATCTATTGATTTAAGAGATTGATGAGATGGAGGGAGTGTGCCTCATGTAATAGTAGTGGGGGTTGAATCTAAATAAAAGGGTACGCCACATGGGATATCAAAAGGTTCTAACATGCTGACTTTCATGAAGTATGTCCCTATTTAATAACATTAAACATGCAAAAATGATGATATGGAGCTAAAATGGTCAATGGTCTAATTTTGATTATCAAACTACACACATATTAATCAAATCAATGAACATCAATGAGGATGTGTATCAAAAGGATGGCATGCCTAATGCCTTTGTACTAGAAGAAATGTAATGGTGAAATTATTCTCATGACACCATTGTATTACTTAAGATAAGCAAAATTCACCCTCGGACAGCCAATAAGCTAATCTTACTTGATTACTTAAAAAAAAACAAAGAAAACAAAAAGAAAAAAAAGAACACCAAATATGCTGCTAAGAATGCTAATGGGTGTACCTTAAGGAAGACTTTAACTAGCTAAAATTGTCTTGCTCTCCACTGATGCATTCTACTATGACAACATGCATATTTTCAACACTTTAATTCTACCTAGAAACCTTTATAGAATGGATTCTTGATCACTCATGGGATGTTCTTGCGTTTGATATGTAGTCTAATTGTTAGGAAATGTGTTGGATGACTATAATTTTTCTGCAATAGGATATTTACTTCAAGAATGCTTCATGCTTCTTTGCTTGGTTTATGCACAACTTTAAGAGGATTTTTGCTCTTAAATCTCATTCAGACTCTCTAAGGACGTGGGGAAAGTGAATGGAAAAGCTTTTAGACATGACTAATGGCTATATGAGGGTGTATGTATAGGCTTCCCCCTAAGTTAGAATGTGCATAGGCTTGACCTAGGGGGTTCTTTGGACGTAATAGAGTTTTCTTCATGAGTTTGGATGTAGGTTAGGTAAGTTTGGGGCTGCTTGGGACATGAAGGGTGGTATTCTCTAAGCTAATGGGGGTAGAGTTCTCTTCCAAAACTAGATTGTGTGTCCTTGAATATGAGAAATGAGGGGTATTTATAAATTTTTGAGAAGGGAATAAAGGGTTAAAATAGGGAACCAAGGGAGATCAAAGAATGATATTTAAAGAGTTTTTTTTTTTAAGGAAATGAATAAGGGAAGGGGATGTCAAGACAACTTTTTGGGAGATCCTCTCAATCAGTGAAGGCAATAAGAGAAAATTTTCACCAATTTACCTAAATTGAGCATTCCAAGTTTAGGTGATTACCTTGATTGATCAAAAGCTCCTGAGCTAGTTAAATCATGGATTTTAAGATAGTTCTAGAGTCTGGGAGGAAGACCTAGTCATGGGATTGCCTAAGTCCCCTAGATTATCCTCCTATGTTATGTTCTCATAATTGTTTAGCATTCGTTCGGCTGTTAACAAAAGGATTGCCATACGCAAGCCAATTTCTAGATCTTTCCAAAGGGGCTTTTGAAATAAAATCTCTCACCCACAACATTTGTGTGGCTATATAGAGATACGATCGCCCTACAATAGAGGAATTATGAAATCTCTCATTAGTCAATCTATTGAGATTTTTTTGGATGCATGATTTGATAAATAAATGATGAAGAATGAAAGATTACCTATGTCAATGAGATTTTTTCTTTTTTTTTTTTGCAAAAAATTGTTGAGTGTGAGAAAGTCATTCCAATGTATTTCCTTGTTAAGCATGACTTAAAGACATCTAGTTAGTTCTTACACTTGATCCATGCATGTTTGACATGGAAAAATTAATTTGCATGGTTCTTTGGGCATTGTGGCTTTGAATTCCAAAATATGCTTTGATGTTGGGAGTTGGATTAGCCACCTAATATGAAGATTAGGGGTGTACAAGACTCAGAACTCCTGTAATGGATGCAATGCAATGATTGTGGTGATGCTGATGTGATGATAAAATAGTGTAATTGCAATGTAAGAGATAAGATAGTTGATGATTGCATACCTGGTGCTTACTTGTATTGAATCTCAATGGTTGTTGTTGATGCTATTAATTGTAGTTGATATGCCTTGGTGATGCATGATAGAATAGATGACGGTGATAGATTATATGAGATTCTAATAATAGATACTTGATAGCTTCTTAAGATTTAGAGAGGACTTTGTTTAGGACAAAATGTTGTTTGTAATCAGGTTAGAAAAGGAAAGGATAAAAAAATGCTCAAAGATAGAGAATATAAGGTTTCTTTGATGATTTGTAAGCCAGTGAAAATGATGGTGGGATGTAAGTGTTCTAGGATCACCTTTTTGTTGAGAATTGTAGGGTTAAATTTTTTTCTTTGAGCATGGGAGCTCCTTTGACTTGAGGTTTTCTTTTCCTAGGGGTCCAAGGAAGACTTTTTCCTTAGGAGGAAATATGGCTCAAGGTTTGGGTGAAGAAAGAAAAAGATAAAAGGTTCAAGTTGAATGTGACACCTAAGGGCCTATTGAAGGGTTATGAGTGTATTGTACCATCCCTCTTGAGTAACTGGATGGTTAGGGTTATGATGGATTGCAACTTTGACTTAACTTCTGCTTGAATTTCTTTCATTTTTCTTTCAATTATTTCTTTTTTGTTTTTTTCTTTATTCTTTAAAAAGACTTTTGTAAAGACTTTGAACTTTTTATTTTCATGACAACGTTGCCCTTAGTTTAGATGGAGGTGGGTGAGCATTCCTCAAAAGAACCTTAGGGAGGGCGAAACGGATAAAAAGAAAAATATTTTTAGATATTTTTGGATTTTTCTTTCTTTTTTTTTTAAATTAAGACGTTTTAAAAAGGAAATGTCAGGTCCAAAGTGGCTTCCAAGGGATTAAAATGTGATCTTAGGTGGCTTGGGGTAAGTGTTGGGCCAAAGATGGACTCCCCTTTGGTTAACTCCAAGAGTCATTGTCTTGCTTGATTTTTTAATTTTTTTTTCTATATTGCCTAAAGAGATTAAGAATTGTGAGTTATTCACTTAGAAAATGTTTTAATGGTCAAATTTCATGGTTCATGAAGGAAGGGCTTAGGTCTATTCATGGGTTGCAAATGGTGAATATGTGAACATAGGTGGCTTAGTGGAGTAAGGTGGCCTCTCTATTGGTGAACCTTAATCAATTATTTTGCTCCTAGCCTCAAAAGAATTGGAAAGGGATAGAAATGACATCTTCCATTATTTTCCTTTTTTTTACTTTTTTCTCCTTTTTCATTTTTTAGGCACTTTGATTTTAGGAAGACCATTCGTACCTGAACTGATGACATACTTGGTACTTATTGGATATGACTCTATTGAGATGTCATGCTAAGGAGTTGCACTGAGAATTGATAGGCGGACTTGTTATGTTGAGGATCTTATGATGTTAATTTGTCATTCTAATTAGATGTCTTGGCATGATGTGGATTAATGTACCTTGTCATGCTAATCACTTGTCATGTTGTAGACTAGACTGTCGATTGATGATATGCCAAGTGTTGATTAGATGATGAGTGTAATGATGGTGATTGATGATGATGCACATTTTTTCTTGATATGATTCCAACACTTGACCAACTTTTCATGGTTGAGAGTTGTAAACTTCAACACTTCTAGGATCATTTGACATTGAGTAGGTAGTTTAGCTTCCCTTGTCAATAAGTCATTCTTGATGTGTTTTAGTGTCAATAAATTCCTTTGCTCAAACTTTGCTTTTGAAGACAATGCAATATCAACATTTTTTTCTAATAATAAATGCATGAATAAACACTCCTTTTGGATTTTTAAAGTTTTTTCTTTTTTGAGAATTTTTTTTTAATTTTTTTAATTTTTTGTATTATTAAATTTTTTATATTTTTTAAGAAAATATTTGATTTCTTGTTTTTATTTTTTGAAAAACAAACTAACACTAAGAAAAGCTATCCCATTTTAGAAAATGGTAACCACTTGGATCAAATATTAAGATAGTGAATGCCATTGTAGAATGCTTGTGAATCCTTTGGTACTTTAGATCAAGAAATGAATCTCTAGCATCGAAGATGAATGTACTTGAAGGAACAACTGACTCATTAGATCCAATGGGGAATCCAAGTTGATTTAAATGCATGAGGGATAAAGAAAATAAGTGAAGAAATGTAAAAACAATATGAAAATGAAAGTTGTTAATTAGACCACATAAGGGAATGAAAGTAAAGATGAGAAACAATTACCAGAAAAAAGGGATTATGCATGACTTTATATTTTACTTGATTGAAAGTGTTGATGTATTTTTATTAGGTGATGCTAATTTGGTTGGATCATGATTTTTTCTTTGACTGGTAACATTTTCATCATGCAAAAAAGTGTGAAGGCTCCAAACTTGGGCCTATTAGTAATGGGTCCTTGGTTAGGCCACTTTATGCTTAAACAAAGGGAGTCTTACTTGAAGTTTTTATGTAGTTGAAAGATATGTAGTCTTACATTTGGGCCTAAACTAAAGATAGGTTGAGAATTAGCCTATGGCGGGTCAAGCAATTGTAAAAAATTGTAAGGACCTTTGATTGGGTCAGGGCTAAATGTGGGCTTAAGTCTTGTCCATGGTGGATTCGATGAATCAAGTAGTTAAGAAAAATTGTAATGCCCTATACTTGTATTGAAGTCAAATGTGGGCTCAAGACTAACCTGTTGTGGATTGAATGAACCGAGTTGTTGTGAAAAATCGTGAGGCCTTAGAATGGGGCTAAAGTCAGATGTGGGCTAAGACTAGTCCATGACGGATCAAGTAAACTGAGTGATTGTGAGAAATTATGACTAGCCCATGATGCATCAATCTCTAGTGAACAATTACTCAGGGATGAGTCAAGAGGCAAACAACTTTTCTTTTAGAAGTTGTAAAGAGTTTTGAGGCCTCAGACTTGGGCCTTGACCAAAAATGGGAGTTACCCATGGTGAGTCAGGAGGGTTGAGAGGCATACCTTATTGAAGATTAAAGAATTTTACCTTGATGTCCAAGTTAATGACAAGAATTGAGTCAGTCCATCCTAGGAAAAGCTTGATTTGTTAAATTTCTTGTAGGAGATCAAGAGTCATGTTTTTTTTTTTTTTTTTTTTTGTATCTGAGTCATAGATGGGCTTTGGATTGGATCGATTCAAGTCATGGCTAACCCATTTTGTATCCTGATGGATTCCATGTTGCATTTCTAGACTTAAGTTGAAAGTTGTCCCTAAGTTGGGCCGATTAGGGTCATGGTTAAGCTGCTCTTGATGTTACTTGCCTTTTGGTTCTATGCCAATGATAGGGTCCACACTAACCCGATTTATGTCTTGTTTGACAATCCTTGTGTTATGCCAAACTTCTAATTTAGTAATGGGGTTGGGCCCCAGATTTGTTTGTTGAGGCTCATGTTTTACCGCTTGTATCATGCTAATAGTCTATGCATGTATTTGAGATGGGCTCTGGGTCATCTTGCTTAAGCCCTAGCTTTTCCTATCATGCATCTTGCCATCCTTTTGATTTAGTGATGGGGTCTTGATCAACCTGATTTGAGTTTACCATGCCATATGTCTATGTCTTACTTCATACCATGCCAATCTTCTATGTCAAATTCAAAGATAGATTGTTGAGATTCCATGGTAGATCTTTGCTTTTAATCTATACTTTGAATATTATTTTCTTGCCCCTGCTTTATGAAAATCATTGAATTAAGGCAATAAAACATTGATCTAAGTCTAGTTGGTTGGTTTGCACTTTATGCTCTTCTTTTTAAATTTGTTGATTAATGTGTATTTTCTTTATGGGCTTGATGAACTGAGTTGGATTGAAGGGTTGATCTTCTTCAATCTTTTGCTACATTACAATGATAATGTGCATTGTCATTTGGGGGGGGGGGGGTCTTTTCCTAACCTATGAATCGGTTTAATGAGTTTGGTTGGATCAAAAACTTCATTTTCTTTGGCTTCTGATACAACTCCCATTGATTGGATGGGTCTGATGTACTTGGTGGGATCAAATGGTTGGCTATGTTTTTGCACGATGTTGATTTGATTACTTGGTAGGACTTATTACTCTTTTGCTGGACTGATTGGATGCCGGTCTTCTAGATCTTAGATTAGCTTATTCTCATAAATTGCTTGTTTAAGATGGTTGATTGGAGTGAATGCACTACAGATTACCACTTGAGTTTGAAGCTCATTGCCTTGTTGGTCCACATTAATTTCTAGACTCAACCTCTATAATATACTTGTTGTTAGATGAGATTTTGGCTTTTGATGATACTTTAAGGGTGAATTTATTAAAGGCTGTTAGAGAATTTTCCATTTGGCAACCCACACAAACTAGGGATTGAAATGTGAGATGATAAGTCAGAGTCAACTTGCTAGCATATTCTTTATTGAAGCTCTTTAAGGTTATAGGCTGCTTGGGATCTCCACCTAGCTATGAAGTATTTGAATGGTTTTTCTGATCCTTGTTTGACCAATTTTAGTTTGTGCCTTGACAATAGGATATTTGTGTTATATGAGTAGTGATTCATAAATGTGTCAATTAGATTTGGCCAAGTCTTCACTAGGCTAGGGTTGGTGTTCATTAACCAAGTCGTAGCAAGTCCAGTTAGGCTCCTTAAGAAATTAGGCTAAAGGCTCATCTATTAAGCCCATGTGCCTTAGCATTTGTTGATACATTCTGGTGTGGGTCTTTGGGTACCCTATCCCATTGTATTTGTCCATATTGGGCCAGTTAAAACCTAGAGGTAGCCTATGTCTAGTAATCGAGTCAAGGTTTGCTACGTTCATGCTATTGCCTTACAACTTACTAAGGCTTTGCTATATGTGGTCTAACCATTGGTCCAACCTTGGGTCAATTATGGTTATGGGTAAGAGTATTGCCCTTGCATGGAATTTTGGGCTGGTGGATGTGTTAAAGTAGAGGACCTGGGTGTCTAGGTCTGAATTGGTTGGTCTATTGTTCCTTCTTTTTGATTAAGATGAGCTTGGCTTAACTGGGCTGGCATTTTTGAGAATTGGGTCGGGTAAGCATACCCTTGGATGGGTTGCAATGGAAATGTGGCCCATGATGGTTGGGCTTGCCTTGGATGGCCTTGAATGGGATGAATAGGCATGGGTGGGGATTGTGAAGGTTGGGCCTAATTGTGTTGCCCCTGGCTGGGCTGGACTAGTATAGATGTGGACCATGATGGTTGGGGCCAACTATATTGCCCTTGGTTAGGCTGGACTAGTATAGATGTGGCCCATGATGGTTAGACTTGACTGTATTAACCTTGGTGGATTGGCATAGATGTGGCCTATGATAGTTGGGCTTGAGTGTATTGGACCTGATTTGGCTGAGCTGACAAAGATGGAGCCCATGATGATTGGGTTCAAGTGTAATGCCCTTGGTTTGGCTGAACTAACAAGGATGGAGCCCGTAATGGTTGGGCTTAAGTGCTTTGCCCCTGGTTAGGTTGGGATTGGTTCTTGGATAGGAACTAGCTTGCTTAGCTTTAGAATTGCTTTGTGGATTGTTTTATTTGAGTTAGGAACTGGTCCATCTATTGGTTTTGGGATTGCTCCAATTGTCTTAATTTCTAGCTTAACTATTCTATTGCCCTAAACAGTTGGGTGATGTCCATACTTGGGTTGGGTTAGCCTTGGGTTGTAGCCATAAGTATTGGTTATGCATGCTTTTATTTGAAAGAAAATGAACAATTATACCAGAGTCGGCCTACAATTGCTCTTATTCGTTTGTTTAAGCAAAGCCAGAAACAAGAAGACAAATACATACAAAAAAGAGAGATACAAGACAATTATAAACAAGAATATTAAGTACAAATAAAAGACAAATGCAAATAAATACCAATGCACTAAAATGTCTAGTTAGGACACCTAAGGGTATTTTCTAGGGCTCTACATGGAAAGTCTTGGTTTTGTTTCTATAGACTCCTAATGGGTGTAGAGGAACCTCAGTTGAGTTGGGCTGCCCATATACCTTAAGATAAGTCTTGGGTACGTTGTTGAGGCTTCACCTTGTCTATCCAGAGCCCCAACTTTATTCAAGAGATGGTTGGATATACCAAAGGTAAAAGAAAATGGTTCTCCTCTTTTCAGGATAGTTATCCCTAAGAAATCATACTAGGGACCACTTATAATTGAGTCGGAAGGACAAAATGCAATGCAATATGAGTGATGTGTGTGCAACATATGTGAAAGCCCAAAACTAATTAATTAATCATTGAAATTTGGTTTTTTGAGTTAAGTCCACTTACACAATCCCCAATGGAGTTGCCATATGTGGCTATCTGACACAGAAGGAGTATGGTTTAAAATATGGAGTGGATGGATGGAGTTTCCACCTAAATTTTTTGGGAAATGAGAATTTAGGAAAATATGAGATTTTTCAAGAGAAAAACATTCTTTTTCTTGGTGACTCATTACCTAAAGGGAATGGGATTAGGATATAGGGACAAAGGTACGGTGCGGGAAAGTGTTAAAGCACCCCACATGTGCCCGGTTAAACCGGCCTATACTACACCAATGTTCCAAGGAAAATTTAATAATTTTTGGGCTTAAAAAAAAATCACACACACATTAAGGATTCATCCACATGCAATGCGATAGTAATAGAAAAAGAAAGTAACAAAAAACAATTATTAAACTAAATAAATCATCGAAACAAATACTAAATTGCTTAAAAAAGACGACTAAGATAACAAAAGAATGATTAAAAGCACAAGATTATGATTTGATAACTATTGAAATAGCTACACTAATGCTGGAATCATGAGAAACAAGACAAAGAAAAAGTAAATATGCAAATAAGCCAAAGCTTGTTCCTAAGTATGTAAACTACATGCATGAATGTTGTTTATGGATGGAAGAATTTGGAATGGACTGACTTGTGAGACTATCCTATTAAGAAATGCTTAATGTATGGGATGAACGGTTATAACAACCAATAGGGCTACCATGTGGCCAATTAACAAGAATGGAAAATATGTGAATATAAAAGATATTAACAAAAGTATGCAAATCTAAAAAATCAAATTAATTGTTTATGCTAATGAAGGGGTAAGAAATCAAATGACGTTAAAAAAAAGAGCATTCTAACTACATAAGAAAAGTATCTAATTGATCCAAGAGATTGATGAGATGGAGAGAGTGCGCCTCATGCAATATTGGTGGGGATTGAGTCTAAATAAAAGGGTGTGCCACATGGGATATCAAAAGGTTCTAACATATTGACTTCCATGAAGTATGTCCCTATTTAATAACATTAAACATGCAAGAATGATGATATGGAGCTAAAATGGTCAATGATCTAGTTCTGATTATCAAACTACACACATATTAATCAAATCAATGAACATCAATGAGGATGTATATCAAAAGGATGACATGCCTAATGCCTTTGTACTAGAAGAAACTAAATGGCAAAATTATTCTCATGACACTAATAGGTGGGAAATTGATTAATTTAATTATGTAGGAGGTAAAAACAACTAGCAAGAAAGGAAAACCAGTTATTTCAAATTGAATTGTATTACTTAAGAAAAACAATATTCACCCTCGGATAACCAATCAATTAATCTTGATTACTTCAAAGAAAAAAGAAAACAAAAGGAGCACCAAACATGCTGCTAGGAATGCTAACAGGTGTACCTTTAGGAAGACTTTAACTAGTTGAAATTGCCTTGCTCTCCACTGATGCATTCTAGTATTACAATGTGCATATTTTCAACACTTAAATTCTACCTAGAGACCTCTGTAGGATGGATTCTTGATCACTCATGGGTTGTTCTTGTGTTTGATATATTGCCCAAGTGTTGGGAAACATGTTGGATGACTGTAATTTTTCTGCAATAGGATCTTTACTTCAAAAATGTTTCATGCTTTTTTGCTTGGATGTATGCACAACTTCAAGAGGTTTCTTGTTCTTAAATCTCACTTGGGACTCTCTAAGGACATGGGGATAGTGAATGGAGAAGCTTTTGGTCATGGCTAATGGCTATGTGAGGATGTATGCATAGGTTTCCCCCTAAGTTAGAATATCTTTAGGGTAGAATTTGTTTAGGCTTGATGTAGGGGGGATTCTTTGGACGTGATGGAGATTTCCTCATTAGTTTAGACGTTGGTTAGGAAAGCTTAGGGCTGCTTGGGACGTGAAGGGTGGTATTCTTTAGGTTAATGGGGGTAGAGCTCTTCTCTCCTTGAGATATATTGTGTATCCTTGTGTGTGAGAAAGGTGGGTATTTATTGATTTTTGAGAAGGTAATGGAGGGCTGAGATAGGGAGACAAGGGAGATCAAAGGCTAAAGTTTAAGGAGTTTCTCTGGGAGGAAATGATTAAGGGAACAGGCTATCAAGATAGCTTTGTGGGAGATCATCTCAATCAATCAAGGCAATAAGAGGAAAATTTCATCAATTTACATAAAATTAAACAGTTTAAGTTTAGGTGTTTGCCTTGATTCATTGTAAATTTGTAAGCTCCTTAGCTGGTTAACTCTTGAATTTTAAGATAGTTCTAGAGTCTGGGAGGAACATCTAGCCGTGGGATGCCCTAGGTTTGAAGTCATGGTGAAGAGGATTCCAAACAAAAGGCTCGGATTGAGTCTAGCTTTAGGTTTAAAGATGGAGGGGTTAAGGGTGTTGGAATTGGATGATCTTGGTACTATTGGACATTGAATTTCAAGCTCTATCCATCTACAAGCTTGAATTTCAGGTTTCACATGGCATAGAGTTCATGATAAAAAATAATCCCAATTGGACTATTGGAACCGATTCTGGCTTTGGGTCCTAGGTGAAGGGGTAAATGGTGTTGGATTTGGGTGATCTTGTTATCATTGATTTGGATTTTTAGGCTCTACGTTCCTATGATTTTGGACTTATGATTTAACATGTAATGAGGTTCAGGATCAAAATGACTCTGGTCAGATAATGCGAACTAGTTTCGGTTTTGGGTCTTAAGATAAAAGGGTAAACATTGTCAAATTTGGGCTATCTTGGTATCATTGGATTTGGATATTTTGGATCTACATACCTATGGTTTTGGATTTCTGATTTAACATGAAATGAAGTTTAGGATGAAAATGACTCTAATCGATTGGTCGAAATCGGTTTTAACTTTGGGTCTTAAGATGAAGGGGTAAATGGTCGGATTTGGGTGATCTTGGTATTGTCGAATTTGGAGTTTTGGGCTCTAAGTACCTATATTGTTGGATTTCTTATTTCACATGAAATGAGGTTCGTGATTAAAATGACTCTGATCAGATGGTTAGAATCGGTTCCGATTTTGAGTCTTGAGATGAATGGGGTAAACCATGTCAGATTTAGGTGATCTTGGTGTCATTGGATTTGTATTATCAGGTTCTATATACCTATGGTTTTGGATTTTTAATTTAATGTGAAATGAGATTTCAGAATCAAAATGACTCTGATCGGACGATCATAATTGGTTCTGACTTTGGATCTTTAGATGAAGGGGTAAATGGTGTTGGATTTAGGTGATCTTGGTGTCGTCAGATTTGGATTTTTTGGCTGTATAAATCCATAGTCTCATATTTCTAATTTGATGTGAGATAAGGTTTAGGATCAAAATGGTTCCGGTTAGACGATTAGAATTGGTTTCGGCTTCAGGACTTAAGATGAAGGGGTAAACAGTGGAGTTGGGTGATCTTGGTGTTGCTGGATTTAGATTTTTGGTATCTATGTACCTATGGTCTTGGATCCTTGATGACCCAATTTTTGTAAAATTCCAAAAATGCCCTTAAGTCGACTAAGAGGTTAGCTGAAGCATGCTTGAAGCTTAAAGTGCTGCAAAAAGACTAAAGAGCGCAAAAATGGGGTGTCTACATTGGTAGGCTACTTTTATAAAATTATGGCTAGAACACTTGCAATTAGGTTAAGGAAGGTGCTTCCTAATGTCATTTTAGTGTTGCAGGGGGCTTTCTTTCTTAGAAGGTGGATGCTAGAAGGTGTCCTAGTGGCAAATAGGCTGGTTAACTCCAAGTTGAAAGATGGTAGTAAGGGGGTGGTTTACAAGGTAGATCTAGAGAAGGCCTACAACAATGTAAGTTGAAAATGTCTTTACTTTGTATTGCAAAAATTGAATTTTGGGCAGGAGTGGAGGAATTAGGTCAGAATGTGCATCTCCACAACTAATTTTTCCATTCTGGTCAATGGGTCCTCTTTTGGCTTTTTTAAGAGATCGAGGGGCCTTCAATAGGGAGACCTTCTCTCCTTGTTACTTTTCATTTGCGTGGTGGAGGCCTTAGCAGGATTGATGAGAAGAGCTATGGCCACAAGGTGTATTGAAGGCTTTCGAGTAGCTAGTGACGGAATAGAGGTTCCCTTACTTCAATATGCAGATGACACTTTATTTTTTATTTAGGTAGAGAAGGAGTAGCCAAGTAATCTTTAGATGATTCTAGTATGGTTTGAGGTGATTTTAGGCCTTAGGGTCAACTTTTAGGAAAGTAAAATCTTCCTGGTAGGGGAAGTTAGTGACATCCAAGAGCTTGGATGCAAAGTTGGGAATCTTCCTTTCAACTTCCTGGGTTTGCCAATTGGGGCTAAATGCTTGTCCAAACCTATTTTGGATTTGGCGATTGAAATGTTGGCAAAGAGATTAGGAGGCTGGAAATAAAGGTAAATCTCCAAGGGAGCTAACTTTGTTAAAAATCTCTTCGGTAAACCTGCCTATTCATTTTTTTTTTTATCTTTGTTCCTTATTTCTATCAATGTGGAAGAAAGGTTTAAGAAGTTAGAAAGGGACTTCCTTTGGTATGGAAAGGAGGGTGAGTAGAAGATCCATCAGGTGAATTGAGAGGTTGTTTGTAAACTTGTGGCTGATGGGGGCCTATGTGTAAGAAGGCTAAAGTAGTTTAATACTACTCTATATTGGGGAGGTGGTTCTAGATCTTTAACTCCCAACCATATAACTTGTGGAGGCATCTGATTGTAGAAAAGTTTGGCACCAAGAATTTTGCCTGGGATCTTGAGATCTCTTCCTCCTCCATTGGTTGCTCAGTCTAGAAAGGGATTGAGAAATCTTATTCATATTTCATTCAAGGTGTAAGGCTAAAAGTTGGGAAAGGTAGAAGAATTTGATTCTAGCAAGATCCTTGGTGTAATGATTTGGCTTTAATGGGGGGGGGGGGGGGGGGGGGGGGGGGGGGGTTTGCCTCTCTGTTTCTTATACTTGAGGATAGGAATGTGTTGGTGGCAGATCAGTTTGATTCGTCTAGGAACTCATGGACTTGGTGCCCAAATTTCAGGAGAAACCTCAATGATTGAGAACTTGTAAACATGCTATCTCTGCTTCAACAACTTCAGTCCCAATCTTTAGTTCCACCTCAACAAGACAAGGATTTGGAAATGGTCCAGGGATGGTAATTTTTTTGTGAAGTCTTTCTACAAGAATTTGTTTAGAGAGGAGAGGTTTGTTGTTGGACTCCTGATGTGTGTTGTGTGACAAGGAGGTTAAATCTGTTGATCATCTCTTCCTACATATTCTGACTACTTGTAAGCTATTTAGTCATTTTCTGCTCTCTACTGAATGTTAGATGGTGTTTCCCGATGTCTTTATCTCAACTACTTTCCTCCTAGAAGCTAGTGGTCTTGAGTAGAAGGGGTAAGGTGCTCTGGAGTGTCATTCATCATTGTGTGTTGGGTTTTGTGGAAAGAGGGGGATGGGAGAATTTTTGAAGGAAAGTTCACACCTTCAGAGGTTTTGGCAACTAAGGATGTGGCGACTTTGCATTCTTGGTTATCTACCAACAATCTGTTCATAGATATCCCACATCATAGTATTTTGATTATAGCACTTTGTTTCTTGAAGCAATCTGAGTCAAGTTTTTTTGTGGCTTCCTTGTATAGTTTCTGGCTGTACATGAAGCATACTTGATAGTTGTATTTTTTGTCAAGTTAATACAATACTATATATATATACTACTATAAAAAGCACAAATAGAGCTTGAGATTTCTGGAATTTTACTTAACTAAAATACCCCTCATTTTGAATTTAGACATTCTTTATTTTGGGGGGTAAAAAGTATAATTTCAACACCACTATTCAATTCATTCAATTCCCTCTCATTAAATTCTATATTTAAGGTATTAACCCTATTGATTTCTAAAATTTTTCTTGGCTAAAATACCATTTATTTTGAATTTGGACAATTTTCATTTTGGGGGCAAAAATGTAGTTTCAATTGTACTATTCATTTTATTCAATTCCCTCACATTAAATCCCATATTTAAGGTATTAACTCCTACTCTATTGTTTACAAAAAAAAACCCTATTCTCTATCATTGAATACTATATTTAAGGTTTTTTTTGTTTTTAAATTCTATTAATTAAGTCTATAAATAATGATTTCCACAATATAAAAACCTATATTTTCAAAAACAACATCGAAATGAAACCATTTTTTCATCTAGGTGGTGGGTAAGTAGTTCAACCATTTGAGCCAAATGGATCAATCCAAAATGCCATAATTAAATAATAAAAATTAAAAATAGATAAATATATAAAAAACATAAAAAGCAAAAAAAATTGTAGAAAATTTTGGACACATCACTATTATTATATATTGTCATATTAAACATAAGTATGATATGTTTTTTGTAAACTAAAACTTTATAAAAAGAGAAAAAAAAGGAAGTTTATACAATAGAAGTACCCAAATGGAGTATGCAAAAACCCGGGCCATACAATAGCAACCCAACAAATAAATATGAAAAATATGAAGTATTTATCAATGATGAAAATAGAATATAAAATTTAAAATAAAACAAAGTTAAAACCATTTTCTATCTAGATGGCAGATTAATGGTTCGACCATTTGGGTCAAATTGGTCAACCCATGGTTTCATGATTAAAAAAATAAAAATAAAAAAATACAAAAAATATGAAAAAAATAAAAAATAGGGCAAATGTTTACTATTATATATTTGACATATTAAAAACTACATGTGATAAATAAGAATTGTTTCATTAATAATAGAACTTGAATATAAGAATTAGAAAAATTGATGTCTAATTTGTGATTCCACTATCTAGTTTAAATGGTTAAATTAGGCCACCATGATGATAACCAAGTAAATGATCCTTTTCAAGTAAGTGATTTGGTTGTAAATGGACTAGAAATCATTGTTAGGTGATGGATTTACCCATTTGACCAATTGATTTGACCATAAGATAAAACCATGTTTTAAAAGTCAATTGCAATTCCATTTCCCTCCCAATTAAATAAGTTAACTTGTAATGACATAAAATAAATAATGAAAATACAAAATATAAAAAATTATAAAACTTATAAAAGAAATTGAACATGTCTTTAATATTATATATATTCTTTATATCTATGATGCCAGAAGGTATAATACCAAAAGAATTTTAACTAATCATACCCCACTAAGAAATTTTAGTGAATACCACTTGATTGGTACTTGGCATATGAAGGAACCTAGAGTAGCTCCAAAAGGAGAAAATTGAGATGATTTGGTCATTTGCATGTAATACCATATATAAATCTCTTTAAAAAGGTGTTCAATTTAATCTTGAAGAGCTAAGAAAGCCAAGGATAAATCAAGAAGGACTTAGGTGACGATGATAACCATATAATTGAATGGTGAAAGGGGGATTCATATAGCTGATCCCATATAATTTGGACAAAGCTCTTAAATGACGATGATAACCACCTAATTGGTTATCATTTTATGACATCAATTATACTATGATTCAATCACTTATCTTTGAAACACGAGCTCTAATAAGAGCATTTAAATTTTATTATCATTATCTTTGGAAATTGCCACATGCAATGCATGTGCACATTTATATATATATATATATATATATATATATATATATATATATATATATATATATATATGTATGTATGTATGTATGTATCTATGTGTGTATATATGGGTCAATTTGGTTTTTGTCGATTTACAAATGGCCAAATTGAAATTGACCCGACCTAGTTAGGTTGGGAAATTGTTGAACTGAAACCCACATGAAATACTAGAAAATTAATCAACTTGAGTTGAGTTGGGTCATGCTGGTTGGCTTCACCGGTTTGATGAACAACCTAGATGAAATTAATTATTGTTATTTTTATATTATAAAAAATATTAAAAATAATATATAAAATATAACTAATTATTAATTATTTAAAAGATTAAACTATAAAACAATTGTTTCTATTATATGCTTTTATTGTTTAGTTTCACTTAACAAAAACCGATGCATCGCACGGGTCCTCTAGTAGTGGCTCTAAAGTCCAATTGCTATATTTACAATGATATTAATCAAAACCCTTCTAGTATCATGTCTTTCTCGAAAGCATAGGTTTTCCCATTACAAAGGGACCGTTCGATATGAATATTTTTACCGGGAAGTACAGACAAGCCTAATGCAGATTTCTGATATCTACTAAAGAACTATAAACATTAAAAATGTCAAAAAAACCCCACTCAACACTAATTGGCATCAATTTCGAACTGGCACCCACCCCAAATTGTTAATTAATGTGGTTGACGTGACCTTTTATCTGTCGTCTGAAGCTCAAGGAGCGAAACTTTATTGTCTTTTTTCTCGTCAACCACTTTTTACTTTCCAAAGCGCCCATGGATTTTGAAATTACGAAATTGATTGGGAAGGAGGACATCTCTTTTGTGAAAAATCAATCTGATCCGAAAGCTCCCCAACAACATTTTTATAATTTCAACTACAAAAGAAAATAATTGAAAAAAATTATTAATATCATTGAGATTTCGTGGAATGGGCAAACCTGGGCAAGATTTTTAAGAATCAATACAACCAAGGGCGTGACTGCTTTGGGTGACAAATACGTACGTAGGATTTTATAGAGTTTACTCAGGCGTGACTGCTTCTGCAAGATCATTAGTCATAACAACTATTATTCAATTTTCTGTTGTCCATTGAAGTATCAAATAACATTTGATGACCTGGTGAGTCGGTGTTCCATATGTTTGTTCTACTAATTAAATCTTTGGGATTCATCATAAGTTTCCAATACAGGATTCTTATCATCACCTTCTCATTGATAGAACATGACGGAGGCAGTTATCAGCTTTCTTCGCAATAAGCTAGACTCTTTACTGACGGAACAAGCAAGACTACTCAAAGGAGCAAAAGGAGATATCAGAGGCCTCAGGGATGAATTAAATAGCTTGCGAGCCTTCTTGATGGATGCTAATTCAAGGCAGGAGAGTGACATTGGAGTGAAAACCTGGGTGGAACAAGTGTGTGACTTGGCATATGATATCGAAGATGTTCTTGATGAGTTTGTGCTTGAAACAGAACAATCCGAGTACTGTGGAGGGTTCTTTGGGTTTATCTGTAATGCAATCCACAAATCCCCATGTACTTCAACTCCGAAATGGATCTGTGCTCGCCTACAAGAAATTAAAACAAGAATTTTCAAGATAAAAGAAAGGAGCGAGAAATACCAGTTCAACAACTTGAAGGGAGTTTCAAGTTCCAACAATGTATCGCGTGATCCACGGGTGGTTTCTCTTTATATCGAGGATATTGAATTCGTGAGCAGAGATGGGCCTAAAATTGAATTAATCAACTGACTAGTGAATGGAGAACTACATCGAACAGTAGTTTCTGTGGTTGGTATGGGCGGAATTGGCAAGACGACACTTGTTAGAAAAGTCTTTGTTGATAAAAGGGTAGGACACTTTGATTGACGTGCATGGATTACAGTATCACAATCTTTCAAAACTAAAGAACTTATGAAGGCTATGATCAAGAAAATCCACAGGACAACAAAGGATACTGTGCTATTAGAAGGAGTCAATACAATGGAAGAGGACCAGTTGATTGATATTTTGAGGAATTATTTACAATTAAAGAGGTATGTAGTTGTGTTTGATGATGTCTAGGATGTGAACTTTTGGGATTCCATAAAACACATACTACCTCGTACCTATTATGGTAACAAAATTTGGTTACAACACGAGATGCTGATATAGCATCTTATTGTTGTAGAGAATCAAGTAGTCATGTCTATGACTTGAAACCTCTATCTGATGGTGATGCTTGGAAACTCTTTTACAAGAATGCTTTTCCATCCTTTAATTTTGAGAGCCAGTGCTCTCCAGATTTAGAGGAATTTCCCTTTAAAATTCTAAAGAGATGTGAATGTTTGCCTCTTGCTATTGTTACGATAGCTTCTTTATTGTCATTGAAATACAAGACTGTACAAGAGTGGAAGAAATTGCATGACAGTCTTGGACCGGAGTTGGAGATTAATCCCATCCTTGGAAAATTCAACAAAGTCTTATTGTTGAGCTACAACAATCTTCCATACCACTTAAAACATTGTTTTCTATATTTTAGCATTCTTCTTGAAGATTATGCCATTACATCCATGAGGTTGGGTCGCCTTTGGATTACTGAAGCTTTTGTTGAAGAAACCAGGGGAAAGACGTTGGAAGAGGTAGCAGAAGACTATCTCAATGAACTTATCCGTAGGAATTTGGTTCAAATGGTAGAAATGAATGATTCTGGGTAGGTAAGATTTTGTAGGGTACATGACCTCTTACATGATATCATTATATACAAGGTCGGGGAAGAGAGATTTTGTGATGTATATGCAGAAGGGAGATCAGCTAAGTCAGACAGGAAATTGCAGCGTCTGTCAATACATGACATCAACAATGGCAAAAATGATATTCAGAGATTAGTGGAAAGGTTTTCCCAATCCCATCTTCATTCATTGTTCATGTTTGTGTCGGATAATCATCCAACAAGCTCCTTGGAGAATATGCCTTTTGTCAACTTTAAAATGTTAAGAGTATTGGATCTACAAGATGCACCTTTGGAGAAATTTCCTAATGAAATTGTAAATCTGATTCATTTGAGATGTTTATGCTTGAGGAACACAAAGATAACTGTCATTCCCAAATCGTTAGAGAAGCTATGGTACCTACAGACTCTGGATCTTAAATTTACGAAGGTGGTGGATTTGCCTATCCAGCTCTCCAATCTTAAATAGCTAAGACATTTATTATTCTACGATTATGGATTTATGCCTAGTGGTGTGCGGGTGGCAAAGGGTATAGGATGTTTAATGGCCCTACAAGATCTTTATAATGTTAATGTGGATCTGGGAAGTAGGGATCTTGTTAAGGTGTTGGGTGAGTTAAGCCAACTCTGATGGTTGGGCGTTTCAAACATTAGACGGGAATACATGATAGATTTGTGTACATCCATTGAGAAGATGTCTCACCTCCATAAGTTGTGCATAGAATCTAATGAAGAGAAGATTATAGAATTGGAATGTTTATCTTCACTTCCCAAGATGCTTCAACGTCTATATTTGCATGAAGCCTTTGGGAAGTTACCAAGTAGCTTGATTCCTTCACTTCATAATCTAGTCAAACTACAACTATTTAGGTCAAAGTTGAGGGTTGTCAAATATTACAGCGATCACCAGTGGGGATCCAACACCTCACACAACTTCGAAATCTAATCTTTAGTAAAATGCCAGACTTTTCAAAGGAGGGTGCTACTTCTGGATTTGTGTGTGTAACCTATTCAATCAAATACCTCTTATCGGTTCTGAATTTATGGAGGGAGAAAAATGGATAACATATACTGCTCGTCAATTTTATAACATAATGGTTGATTTAAAGGATGCTGGTTTTGGTTCTTTTGCTAGAGTCTGCACTTGTGTCTCACCATTTCATCATTTATTCGGTCAGTATCAAGCATATATATATATATATATAGTAGCCAATATTCTTTCTTCCTTTTCCTTTGTTTCAATTTTCTTTTAAATGTGTTATTTGGTTATGACAGAACTAACAGTGCAAATTCTTGGTGCGGACAAACCGGAAGAGTAAGTTAATATTTTAGTTGCACACATGTAATTAATTACTACGTTTATATTTTAGTAACCATATTCTATTCCATCTGCCATAATATTAATGAAGTCTCATATTGCATCCTTCTTGATTTCTTATAATAGAGAGACAAAAACCACTAAAAGTTTGATACAGAAGAAGCGATAGGATTACATTGAAGCATGTCGTGCCTCCACCGGTATAAATTGGGTACATATGTGAGGAGAAGAAAAACCTGAACTTCAACAGAACCTCTTTCGCTCTATTCAAATGGTCTGTTATGATATTGATATGGAGTGCTACATCAGTATTGAAGAGGACATTATAGAGGTCGACTGTAGTAGTTGTTGGCTATTACATGAACAAATAATGTCAGAATTATGAACAAGCCATGCCTCTGCTAGTGCAAACTGGTTGCATATTTTGGCAGAGGTACAACCTGAACATCAAGGTAACTTTATCTACACTCTTGAGACGTTCTGGAATTGATTGATTATGAATGCAATAGGAGCATTTAAGACATGATAGAGGCTCAACTTTAATAGTTGTTGTCCACCACGTTAACAAATAATGTCAGAGCCAGCAACTTCACTTCTCCAGTTTGCAGGGTGATGACAAAAGCCAAAGCTACATTGTTCTGCTGGCTCGTATGAAACTTCTTTGGTGACTATCCTTACCATATAGTTAATTTGGTTGAGGTATGTTCCGTGTCTTGTAAATATTTGCATGGATTCTTTCCTTTACTTTTCTTTTTAATTATTTTTGTAAGATAATAAACAGGGTTTTATGCTTTTAGAGTTTTAGTTTTAGGAAGAAAAATAGTGTAAACTGATGAGCTCCAAAAAACTGTTGTGGTGTCTCTACAGCAATTTCACAATCAGGTTGTGATAAAAAAACATTAAACAAAATAGAGCAAGCTATTGAACACTAGAGAGGAAAAATCTGATAGAGAACAACTTTAATTTGTATTTCACACTCTCAATAAACAAATACAAAGAACTCCTTAAATAGACCCAGAACTAAAACTAATTAACTTCCATGGTAACATGTTCAGCACATCTAGTTGAATTTTCTACCAAGTAATAAACAAACAAAAGACATGTGTAACAAGACAAAAACTAACTCTGAAAGCTGAAACTAATTGGACTTGAAAGATAACTTCCTAACTAAATCATGGCCCAACTGGCCCCATAGTTTGAATTCCTAACAAATAGAGCGGACATATTAAAAGGGGTTCAGTAGTTATTGATATCTTTTATTTTCTCTTGTTTTTGTTCTACTGTTAGTTTATTTAATTTTAAGTTCTTGGAACTAATTGTTGTTGTAAAGTGAGGATCTTATTAATTTAGGCATAAGATTTTACATTAATCTAGGTATTTGTTGATATTGAATAAAAAAAAGTACCCACTGCGAGAACCACCTTGATCATTCCGTTTTACTATGGAGACATAATTTAAATAGATGAGTCAATCACTCTCCTTTCAAGATTTTGGTTTGCTGAATTTTTAAGAGGAACAGAGTGAGTTAATCACCATCCACCAAGTTTTTCCTGATTTATGAATCTTCCAATAATAACAACATCCTTAAATGGAACTAACCTTCATAAAAAAATGTCCAATACCTATTTACGTGTTGGGGCCTTACAACAACCACCCACAGTAAAAAATAACAAGGTATTTGAAATAGAAAGTACGAAAAATGTAATGGAAGTAAAAATGATAAAAAACAGCGACAAATAAAAACACAAAGATTTACTTGGTTCTGCCTTACTGCCTACATCCATGGGAGAGACGAAATCTGTTCTTCACTATGAAAGAAAACTGAAAACAATACAAGTACCTTGCGGCTTGCAGCCCAAACTAACCCTTACCCTTGTACACTTGTTCTCCCTTTCCTCTTAGCCCGAAGAACAAAAACAAGAGAAAAAACTCACTCTCATACCAAGAGCACTCTGTATTTTTCTCTCACACCTTTTCTCCCAAAAAACCTTAACCCTACATACAAAAGAAAGCTTTTATATGTAAAACCTCTTTAACCTAAAGAGGGACCACACCAATCGTTAGATTAAAATTAATCCAATGGTTGTAAAATAAGACACAATCCCCACAATCTCTACCTTGGCTTATTTTTCATCCATCTTAGAGTTATACTATTTGTGCCTCCACCTGTTTGCAAATACTATAAACCACCATTGGGCTTGTAAACACCACCAGCTACACATAACTTAAATCATTTGGTCCTAACTCTACCTGATTTAAACAAGACAACTAATGTACTTGTGTAACTGTATCCAAGCTAACAATCCTAGTTAACTCTAGAGAATGACCTCGATCATTCCTCTCTTCCAACAACAATCTTCCTCTCACCATCATCTATAACTTGGAAACTTATAGAACTTGTCTCCGCTCTATCCACAAAAGAAACCCTCCGTGTAGCCACACTACCTTGCGCATTTCATTTCCAACATTCCGTCGAGGTCTTGGAAACCACTATACTCTCTACCAGATGATACAAACCCTTGCATTTTCTCCCTTCATCAGGACCATACCGCCATGTATGATTTTCATGGCTCTACCTACAACAAAAACCTTGCATCCCTTGGAGACTAACCGACTAAGTGATATTATATTCCTACACATTTTTGGGACATACACCACACCACCCAAGGTGCGAACCACTACATCAAACATTTTTATTTTCATTGTCCCAACACCCATGATGTTACACATAGATTTATCACCTAAAGTGACAACACCTGTCTCCCTCTCTTGGAACACATCAATATATTCCTTCATGGAGCAAATATGCAAAGAACATCCAGAATCTAAAATCCACTCATTTGGAGAAACATTGCATATACCTTCGGAGACTGTGAGAGCGTCTCCATCATCATCAGATACAATTGCCATGCTTCTGGATTCATCCTCACTCCTTTTTTTGTGTAGGAAAATCTCTTTTTATGTGACCAAATTCCTTGCATTTATAACATTGTATCTTGCCATTTTCCCTGACCTTGGATTTAGACTTATTGCTCTTAGACCCTTGCCAGATGACCTTCCTTTTTTGCCCTTTTCCCTGACCTTGGATTTAGACCCGCTGCTCTTCTTCCCTTTCAATCCGTTCTTAGTGTAACCAATGTAGAGTCTTGCCTACTCTCATACTTGGGCTTCTTCCTAACCTCATTTGATAGAAGAGATGCAATAACTTCTTCCAGATTCACTGTATCTTTCCCATACAACAATGTTGTTACTAAGTTTCCATACGAATTAGGAAGTGAGGTAAGAAACGAAAGGGCCTTGCCTTCTTCCTCCACCTTGATATCAACTTTCCCTAGTTGATCCAAGATACTGTTGAACACATTTAGTTGTTCAAAGAGATCCCCATCTTCTTCCATCTTCAGTCTATACAACTACTGCTTCAGATATAGCTATCAACTTTCCCTAGTTGATCCAAGATACTGTTGAACACATTTAGTTGTTCAAAGAGATCCCCATCTTCTTCCATCTTCAGTCTATACAACTACTGCTTCAGATATAGCTTTATCGTTAAGCTTTTTCCCAAATATAGCTTCTCCAGCTTATCCCGCAATTTTGGTGCAGAATCTTCTTCCATAATATTAGACATAACGTTATCATCTAGGAGCAATTGAATCGTACTAACACACCTTGGCTTGATGTCCTCCCAATCAACATCCTTCATATCTTTTGGCTTCCCATCCTTTCCCTTCAATGCTCTAGCCAAGCCTTATTGAACCAAGATGTCCTTTACCCTTCTTTGCCATAGGATAAAACTGCCTTTGCCATCAAACCTCTCAATCTAAAATTATGAACTTGTACCTTTTGCTGCCATTATCTCTCAAGCAATTTTACAAACACCTAGTAAATACTAACCTAAGAGCTCTGATACCACTTTGTTGGGGCCTCATAACAACCACCCATAGTATAAAATAACAAGGTATTTGAAATAGCAAGTACAAGAAATGTAATGGAAGCAAAAATGATAAAATTCAAGCAAAGACAAATAAAATCACATGCCACACAAAGATTTACGTGGTTCGGCCTTATCGCCTATGTCCACGAGAGAAATGAATCTATTCCTCACTATGAAAGAAAACTGAGAATAATACAAGTACCTTGCGACTTGTAGCCCAAACCAACCCTTACCCTTGTACACCCGTCCTCCCTTTCCTCTCAACTCGAAGTACAAAAAAAAGAGAAAAAACTCACTCTCACACCAAGAGCACTCTATATTTTTCTCTCGCACCTTTTCTTCCAACAAACCTTAACTTTACATACAAAAGAAAGCTCTTATATGTAAAATCTCTTTAACCTAAAGAGGGACCACACCAACCACTAGATTAAAGTTAATTCAGCGGTTGTAAAATAAGACAATCCCAAAAATACGTGTCTGTTAAAGATAGGTGTGCAAATTGAGTCATTTCCTTAGTGTAGATTACTAGGGATGGATGTTTCACTAAGGTTGATTTATTCAATATTTTACATGTGAAGAGAAATTAAGGATGGCGGAATTGGTATTTCAAATTCTGCAACAATCAGAGCAAGTGATGGTGGATCACCTTAGAGCCTGTCAATGCTCTTCTCTGCAATATCAGCATATCAACATTTAATGACTATCTTTTTGTTCTATCCCTTGAATATTTATTTGTAAATTGGTGTCCCAGTCAAGATTAGAAATATAATCTATGATTTGATAAGAACTGAAATTGTCAAGGCCAAGAGCCAAGACCAATGTATGAGAATAGCTAGCCTGTGTATTAGGTTTACAAGAGAAGAAAGCCTCACCACCAAGCAGTTAGACCAAGTGGAAGTATCACTAGAACGATGTAATAGACTTGTAACAATTTACCTGAACAATAAATACCAAAAGAAGGAAGAAGATAGGTGGGGAACTAAATTCATTTAAATATCCTTCATCTCTCTCTTTCTCCTCTTTCCTCTTTCCTTTTACCTCAGGAGGTTGGTTATGTCAAATGAACCCTACATTAGGCAGCACCTAACAATAACATGCAGTCTGGTATCAGAGCTACATTAATGGTGGCTTGAGTTGATCAGGTGGAGGTTGAACTTCACCAAGCATTCGGTAGATAGAGTTTAACTTGAAGTCTATTGCATGTATGCGATTAACCTTTAACACACCCCCTCAAGTGATATGTCCTGGCAGGACATGAAGCTTAGACCAAATATTAATGAAATGAGTACCGTTGAGGGGCTTGGTGAGAAGATTTGCAACTTGATCACCAGAAGATATAAACTGAATTGAGAGAGTATGTTTCAGTACTAGATCCTGATGAAAATGGAAGTCGACCTCAATGTGTCATGTGCGAGCACAAAAGACCGGATTAGCAACGAGATATGTGGCACCAATATTATCACACCAAATGACCAGTACCTCCATCATTGTGAGACCTAGGTCCAAAAGTAAGGAATGAACCCAAAGTAGTTCAGTGGCATTGGCACAGGCCTGGAATTCAGATTCTATGCATGACTGAGCAATAGTGTGTTGTTTCTTGGAGCTCTAAGAAACTAGGTTATGGCCTAGGTAAATGAGATATCCTCAGGTGGATCTCCAATCATTCGGACACCTATCCCAATCAGCATAAAAAACGCCTGAAGAGTGTGAGGAGTGGAGGAGGAATAGAAATGTCCATGATTGGTGGTATGTTTCAAGTACCGTAGAATGCATTTGACAGCTGCCCAATGATCTGTAGTTGGAGTTTGAAGAAACTGACAAACTTTGTTCACAACAAATGAAATATCCGGTCGTGTGATAGTGAGATATTGGAGGGCTCCAACAATACTACGATATTTTGAGGGATCTAAGAGAGAGGTCCCACTAAACTTGGACAGTTTGGAGTTTACAACAATAGGGGAAGTGAGAGGTTTGGCTTTAGCCATGTTTGCTCGCTGTAGTAGTTCCAAAATGTATCGCCATTGAGTAAGAATAATGCCATGTGGTTGAGCTAAAATCTCCATGCCAAGAAAATAGTTGGCCGACCCAAGATCTTTTAAGGAGAAGGTGTGGCACAGAGAGGAGACAAGAGATTCAAGGGCAGATTTCGAGGATCCAATGAGAAGTATATTATCAACATAGATCATCATGTGCATGGTAACCGAGTCCTTCTGGTAGATGAACAAAGTGGGGTCAATTGCGGACATGAGGAAACCTAGTTGAAGTAGATGAGAGTTGAGACGAGAATACCATGCTTGAGGAGCTTGACGGGGTCCATATAGTGCCTTATGAAGTTTGCAAACATGGTGAGGAACAGTGGAATCCTCAAAACCTTTAGGTTGACGAACATAGATGTCTTCAGAGCCATTGAGAAAAGAATTGTCAAAGTCCAGCTGTTAGAGAGGCCATTTAAGAGTAGTGGAGAGAGCAATAACTGTATAGATAGTCACGGGTTTGACAACTAGACGAAAGGTATCAATGGAGTTAACTCCTAGAACCTGATTAAAACCTTGAGAAACCAGCTGTGCTTTACACCATTCAACAGAACCATCAGCTCGTTGTTTGACTTTGTAGACCCACTTGGTACTGACCACATGCATATGAGGTTGATAAGGTACCAAAGTCCAAGTGTCATTAGTGACGAGAGCATTGAATTCTTTAGACATTTCCTTACATCAACAGGGATCTTTAATAGCCTTAGAGGAGTAATTGTGCTTGGAAACATCATCACGAAGAGTATATAGAAGGGCTTATGGAATTGGGTAACGAACCATAGTGTGTTACTGAGCTGGTAGAGAACCTGTGAGAGAGCGAGTGAGCATGGTATGTGTGCGAGCCGGAACCGGTTGAGTGGTATCATGTAATTCTTGAACACATCGAGTATCCTGTGGAGGAGGGGGTGATGGCAAGGTGGTACTATCAACTGGTGAGGAAGGAGTAGCCGTAGATGAAGAAGAGCTAGTTGAGACAAAGGGTTCTGCATGTAGCGAAGGAGACATATCTGACGGTGAATGAGAAGCTGATAACTCTGGTGGTGGCAGGTCATCATGTGGCTGAGGAGATGTGAGTGATGTTGCCTGAGAGGCAGAAAAACTTGGTGGAGGAGAAATAGTAACGCCAGTGGAGGGAGCCGAGGTCGAAGGAGATGAAGTGGAGACACCCAGAAAGTTGCTTTCAGTAGAGATAACGTGACAAGCTATGTAGATCTAACTAGAAGAAGGGTGACAACACTTATAGCCCTTGTGAGAACTGCTATAGCCGAGGAAGATGTAACGAAGTGATCGGAAAGAAAACTTGTGGCGGTTGTACAGTCAGAGTAGAGGAAAGTCGATAGTCGTCTATATTCTCCTTCCTAGTCAAACTATAAACACTTAATATGTCTTTCAAATAACACTTCTACATGCTTCTTGAATTTAAGAAAAATATCAAATACATCGGATTTATTTCCCAGCAAGAATAACCAAGTAAACTTTCTGTAATCATCCATAAAAATTACATAGTATCTATACCTATGATTCTATGCAACAGGGGCAGGACCCCAAACATTTGAAAAAATCAAATCTAACGGACCACTAGATTGACTAACAAAAGAAGACAAATGTAGACAACGACTCTTCCCTAACTGACATGACTCACACACATACGAAGTTGTATCGGCATAAGAAAGGATTCCAAACTCGGAAATCACTTGGTGAACCACACGAAGAGCTAGATGTCCTAGTCGTTGATGCCAGCCTTGACCGAAGTACATTCTCCTATAAAATCTTGTGCATGATCATTCTTGATGTTGAGTCTACCTAGTAAACAATAAAGCCCGTCTCTGGGTCCATGCAGAATTTGTCTCCTCATATAATCCTTCAAAACAAAATATCTCGATGGAATTCAAAGAAGAGATCATTATCACGAGCAAACTTGCTAATAGATAAGAGGTTCTTCAAAATATGTAGTACATGCATTAAATCAGTCAATTTAAAAGTATGGAAGAATGGTACATTACAAAGAACCAATATGAGAGATTGGCAAACCTACCCCATTGCCAACTTTAACTTTATCTCAACCTTTGTAATCCAATTGATTACGCAGATTCTCTAAGTTTGGTGTCATATGAGGGGTGGTGCCCGAGTCAGGATACCATGTTGGATCAAAGTTGGAGGAGACACCTCCATGGAAGGCTGTCGGCTCGGGGTTCTTTGATTTGTAGATTATTGAAGTTGAGATCATACTGGCGTCAACATTTAAGAGCACCATGTTCGGGGTGTTACATGCTTGACATATGATGGTAGATCGTCCTCGACTACGGCCTCCACTAGATCATCCATCATAATTGTTATGGTCATGAGAAGAAGAAGAACCGTTGTGGGGCTGTTGTTGAGACAACAAATTGGACTGATTTTTATTCTTAAAGGAGTTGAGATTTTCTGATGGTGGATTATCCATAGACAGAGGATGTTGTTGTTCTAACCAGGCTTCATGACTAAGGAGAATGCCTAGAATGACATTAATTCCAAGTTAATCAAAATCAAGATGATTTGAAATCCCAATTACCACTGATTCGTATTCTTGACTTAGCCCCGTTAAAGCAAAAAGAACAAGGTCTGTAGAACTAATGGGGTTGGCAACAACAGGTAGATTATTAGATAGACACTTAACTTTGTTAATATGTTTTGTAATAGAAAAATTTCCATTCTTTAAACTTTGCACCTATCTATGCATTTGAAGAATCCGAGAATGGGATTGAGTAGAGAAGGATTTTGCAAGGGCAGTCCATACCTCATTAGATGAACAAAGACCTACCACTAGTAGAAGCATAGAGATAATCCAGCTAAGGACCTTCTGGTCCTATTGAAATTAGTCAGCATACGCAGGGTTTAGTATCTTGCCATTAGAGTCATTAGGATCATCGATTTCCTTTGGGGGAGATTTTATCAAATCGTTGATGATACCCATGACTTTATGAGTGTAGAAAACTGGTAGAAGTTGGGTTTTCCAAAGTAGATAGTTGTCCCCACTCGGTTTGATGGGGAGGTAGTAAGAAGAGTTGGAGATGGAAGAATGGGCCAAGCTTCTGGTTGGGGATACATTCGACTAAGAATTTTGGGCTGAAGCAAAAATCGAATTGTTGGAGGCCATCTTGGGTAGGCTCTGATACCAAGATAGAATTCAGGAAGAGAGAAATTGAGAGAATGGTTCGATGATAAGGTTGATCGAACCTTGGTCTATTTATAGATTACAATATAACTCTATATGATAGAGTCTTATCAAGATAAATGAGCAGTTAGAGTTTTAGTAGAAGTCTATCGCATGTTTGGATTATGTGATGGACTTTAACATGAAGTCTATTGCATGTAAGCGATTAACCTTTAACACCGGTGATGTGCGAGAAATCGAGGACACCATGACTGCTATCTTGTGTAGATAGGAATAGAACCCTTTAGTCGAAGATAGAGAAATCGACCACAAGAAAGAGGAAGCCAAGGAAGTAGTTGAAGAGGTAGCTCGACATTGGAAAGGACTACCAAGTTAATTTTTTGGTCTTGTTTGGGGGAGACCCAATCCCTTGAATATATAGGGCGGAAAGATACTTTGAGTATAGTGAAACCTCTGGTCCAAATATAGTGGTGCTAGCAGCAATACATTTGGAAGAAAATGCGATCTCTGGTATCAATGGTATTGGCAAGGGCACCCCCATCTCTCAGTCAGACTTCATTGATGCACTGTGTGTCCAATTTGAGGCTTCTAGCTATGAAGGTTTTGATGAGAACCTCGCAAAGATAGAATAGGTAAGAAGCATCTACAATTACCAATTGGAGTTTGAATGGCTAGCATTAAGAGTATATGGGTGACTAGAAAAAAGGCACTAGGAGGGGCGTTTATGGGAGGACTCATAACTCGCCTGACCGCGTCCTCTTCGCCACGACCCTCATGCGTAGAGCCATTTTCCTCAAAACCGGCCATTTTAGTACTTGCACAAGCCAGCATGAAATCAGTACCAAGGAAAAAAACCTTATAACCTACATATCGAAATGGTATTGCTCAGTCGTGCTGCTCATTAGCCTGACATGGATCAACATCAAGAATGATGTGTACTCGAGAGCATCTATCCTCTCTATCTACCTTATGGATGCCAACTCCTCCTTAAAAAGCTTAGTCTCAGTAACCTGCCTATAGGGCAACGCATGAAGAAGAAACTCTCCTTCCAATGCTTTATTGAAGATGGAGCCTTGACAAGCACCTTGTTATGCTGCCGAGCCGAGAAATAGTAGTAGCCCTACTGGTGCTTCTTCAGTTGCAGAAAATGGAAAAACATCGGTAGGGTTGTTAGACAGTGTATGCCCTTAGCTATAATCAGAATGATATACATTATAACATTTAATGTAAATGAATAAAGTACATATTTGATTCATGTTATTATAGTGTGTTTCTGTGTAATACCCTTAAACTGGACACATATGAGACTCGTGTTAGTTTAGAATCTTCACAGCCATTGAATAGATCTGGGGAGATTTATCCTGCCAAGGCTGACACTGATGTACTGCCAAGTTGGTTGGGGTGGCTTGTCTCATCTACCAGGGTGAGACCTGAGGTACATGCAGTGTGGGTTTTCTTGAAACCCTGAACCGAACCAGAATTTCAGTATTGCCCTGGACCTTAAAGATAGATGGAAAAAACTGGAATGTTACACCTAACTCCTAGACTCGATTATGATACTACACTAGGTGTTGGATTGGATTGTCTTTGATATGCTAATGAGTGAGATCCTTAGAGGGGGTCAAAACCTAGGTATGTTGGGACAGTTCGAGAATTCATCTGAGTGGGTGATCATAGTGATAGGATCAACCCCTTTGTCGGACAAAGTGAATGATCGGGGATGCACTCTCTCTAATGGAAACCAAAATTGTTGGCAATTGATTTCAACCATTGAAATTTGTTTTGCAAAATATATTTATATAGAGATATACATATATATATATATTATGGTTTCAAAATATTTGCAAAAGGTTTTAATTCCCGAGATCCATGTGAGTAGAGAGTGCAGTGCTGTACCTTGCAGTCGAGGGAGAGGTCCTCTCTTGTCGGCTAGTGTTTGATCATTATGGCTGAGAGGTTAAGTGTAAGACCATTGAGGGTAATACCTGATGGGTTAATCTTGCATCTGCCCACAGTCATTGGGTTTTTATAAGGTGGCTTGACCTAGGGACCATTTAGTGTAAATGTTGGGCCCATTAAGAGCCCATGGTGATGGGCTCAGGGGTTCATTGTCTCCTACAGTGAATTCGGCCAGACCTTATAACAGAGGCTGGGCTGAAACCATGTGGCTGTTGTGTAGATCAATGTTTGGGTCCCATGCAATACAAGGACATCCAACTGGGTAGTAGTTTGGAAGATAAGTGAGTACATAGACTTAATGGGCCTAAAACCCAATTCGAACTGGCTTAATAAGATTAATTAAAGAGGGGCGGTTCTAGGATTTAGATCAACAAATAGGATAAGGGATTGCCCCTATCCACTTAGGAAACTCCTAATTAGATTAGGAGGGTTGATCTTTATCTGTAGATAAGATAAGGGATTATCCTTATCTCTTAAAGAGAGTCCAGATCCAAATACAAGATTTGGATTAGAAAACTCCTAATGGGATTAGGAGAACCTCTCTTTAAGGCTATAAATAGAGGAGCAGGGTGAACCTCCAGTTCATCCTTTAGTCTACTGATTCAAGAGAGAAGATAGCATACATTTGGACTACCTCTATCTTCTGCTCTTGCTCTCTCCTGGTATTGCCGCCATAACCAGTTCGATCTCCACTCTGGGAGCGATCAAGAAAGGGTTCTTGATATCATCTTCTGGTAGAAAAGGTGATCTGAAGTCATGCTCACTCGCCCACCATTAGATTCTTGGTGAAGAATCAGGTTCTTGCTGAAGAGCCATCCTGTTGATTCTGCTTCATCCTGCACCGTGTCATCTTCGGTGGAAGTAGTCTTTGGATTCATCCTTGGGCGTGAACACCTTCATTGGAGGTTACTATTACTTCGTATCAGGTATAGCCCTCCACTCCCTTTTGGTTTCAGATCTAGTCTGGTTTAGGTTCAAGATTGATCCTTGAAAATGCAGTTTTCTAAAATAGGGAATGTGATTCCCACATAGAAGAGAGAAATTTTTGAAATTTCGCCCTACCTTCCTATAGGGTTCGGCCATCCATATGATGGATCTCTCATCCCTTCAAGAGTAACTTCTAAGTTGTGGACCGAGCAGTAGTAGAGAAGGCTGACTAAGTACCTAAAGGAGTTGGTGATCAATTGGATCGGCTGGATGTAGTACAACCTTAATACCGTGGCTATACCCTCACTTAGTGGAAACCTCAGCCCGGCCATCAGGCTATGCTCATAGACATAGAGCTTGCCAGGTCGAGCCAAGGTGACTCGCTCACCAGCACTTGGGCACCTCATCTCATACTCCTCGGGAATGCAGTACAAGGCCCTGATTCGAGCCAGATCCCCGAGAGTTAGATAGCACGGAGTAGGACCAAAGCGGCTATCAAGCCACTGAGGGATGTTGGGCCCCTCCTCAGACACTACCTTGACCTCGGCTTCGTCGGCTTCGGCCCCCTAGACCATAGCCTCTCCCAGCTCCATGACCTCACCCTCAAATCCATTAACCTCAACCCTCTGGCCATCGACCTCATAGACTCACTACTGGAACCATAAGTATAAGATGTATAGGAAGAATCAGAGGACGAGGAAGAAGACATCTTACCGAAGTGAAGACTAAGACCACGGAAAACTGAAGCATCAGCTGGGACTACTTCTTACTGAGCTCCAAAGAACACTCTTTGCAAATGGCAAAGTGAAAATGCTCTTCACCCCATTTTTTATAGGACTCCCAACAACTCATATCAAGATAGATCAATAGCGTCGATTCAATGACACCCTCTGATAGCTTAGGAAGACGAAACAACACATCCGCTCTCCGCAGGCGCGTAGCCTCGAGGAAACGAAATGATGCAACCGTCGACCCATCTCAGATATGGCATGGGCATCAAACCGGTCGGTTCACCCAATAAATTAACTTCAACCTGAGTCACTCAACTTAGAAAGCATGCTCAACCAAAGTTCAAGTTCCTTAGCCGAAAACTACAGAGCTCTTCTATGCCACACTACGACCGAGCACTACACTCTTTGACTTCAGAATTGGGGGAGTGGTGTTTGGGATATGGTTGAGTTGGCCCCGGGTGCCACGTAGCATCCTCCATATTGTCTTATCTCCCTAGCCACATCGGGGCACCACGTAGGACGGATAAGCACAACCAAAAAGAGGAGCCCCATATGGATAAGGAAGGGAACTCCATCGGGGAAGAGGATTTATCTCGAAGACCTCAACGGGTAACCTCATCCTGATAACCTCAGAAGCCTCATCCGAATTGGACATGGATCTTCGACTATAAATAGGTAACCACCACTTAAGGTAAGGGGCTTTTGATTGTTGATACTATAACTTTGCCTTTTCTACTTGGACCAACATTATTCTCAACTGCTCAGCCTGACCACCTACCTTTCATACCACTGACTCGAGCGTTGGAGTGTCTACCCAGGGGACAACTCCTCATGCCTTTGATCTTATTCTTGATTTCACAATCTTGGTGCACGACTTCGTCCTTCCACCCCAGCTTCACCAGTTGACAGGACATGCAATCTTAATTCAAAACAGCTCAGATCGATCAACACCAAGAAAAAGTAAGACATAATAGAGAAAAACACATAAACAAGACCAAAAAAACATTAGACTACGAGCAGGTCATTCTTAATAAAGTCTGAGAGCCAACTTGGGCAAGGAAGGGTCCACACTAGTACTATTTTAACGATGAAAGGACCCACTTTTTATTTGAACTGGTGCTCGAGCAAATGTAAACGAATAATGAATTGTCAATGGGTTATATGGACCCACAAACTGAGCTGGAAATTGTCTATTAGCGCAAGTGGTTGGCTTCCTTTTATCTGCCAAAAAAAAAAAAGAAAAAGAAAAATAGTGATCGACTTATCATTTATCACATACAACAGACCATGTGCCTCTAGTCAACTAAATCATAAAAACAATAGCAAGAAAAAAATGATAGAGCTAGCGTTTAAGAGAAGTTGTATGGAAAAGGACCGAGTGATGTCGCAGGTGCTGTCATTAGTTATCTTCTCAAGAAGTTTGCGAATGAAGCGGATTGCTGACTAAGATGGTGTTTGAAAGTATGGATGTTTTTCTGGACCGGTTTTTAAGAAAAAATGTTTATGTTTTCAAGACTTTTTTTTTTACAAAAAAACGTTTTGATTTTGTTTGGGAGTGTTTTTGCCACATAAGAAATGAACAATATTATGTTGTTTGGTAAGGTGATTTTCATCACCGTTTTTTATGTATGTGATGACAGGTAAACACCACATAAGATACATGAAATCACCAATCAATCAACTATTGGGGGCAACGTTCCACCGATGCATAAAATGCCTAAGTGGATCCAACATGACACCATTTTTCAGAAAAAAAGGACACAGTTCCAAACATCCCTTAAATTAGAGAAAGAAGTCGAAGGATTGTGGTCTGAGATGGAATTCATATATGCCTTTCTAAATGAAGCTGATAAAAGGAGAGAGACTGATGAAGTAATAAAAATCTGGGTGAAACAAGTATGGGATGTATCTTACGACATCGAAGGTGTTCTTGATAAGTTTGTTCTTCGAATCAAACAATTCCATGGCCGTGGTTTCATTCATTCTCTGCAGAAAACAGTTCAACGTGCCAAGGAGATTAAATGCCGACATCAAATAGGCACTCAGTTAAAAGAACTCAATAAAAGGGTCTGCGGAATAAGATGTGATAGATATAGGTTTAACACCCCAAGAGTAGGAGAAAACTCCAACGATGCTGGGTTTAGTAGGAAATGTCTTCTCAATCCAACAAAGAAGCTCAACTAGTAAGCATCGATAGGCCCAGTGAACAACTTATTGGATGGCTAAAAAAAGGAGAATCAATACTCAGAGTGATCTCTGTGGTTGGCATGGGAGGAATAGGCAAAACAACCCTTGTGAAAATGATTTTTAACAAGGTGGAAGAGCATTTTGATTGCCATGCTTGGATCACCGTATCAAAGTCATTTACTATTGAGAAGATCAAGAAGCAAATGATAGAGTAATTCTACACAAAAAGAAGAGTTACTTCCTCAAAGTTGAAGAAATAAGAGAGAACTAGACTGATGTGAATGGTTCTATTTAGAGTTTGAATTTGTGTACAATACTCAAGATTAACAGATTAGTTTAAGTTATACCAAAAGTCTATCTATCAGGATAAGGAATGGTGGTAAAGTTGATCGCATGAAGAGGTCATGCGATGGACATTTGAAGTCTATGGCAGGTCTTTGACAATTGGCAATAGAACTCTATCATGCCCCCTCAAGTGAAATGTCCAACATGGACATGAAGCTTGGATCTGAGTTGATGGAACTGTGTGCCATTGATGGGTTTGGTGAAAATATCTGCCGTTTGATCCTATGAAGAGATAAAGCGCACCACTAGAGACTTATTTAGTACCATGTCTCGAATAAAGTGATAGCCAACTTCAACGTGTTAAGTTCGAGCACGAAAAACTGGATTGGACGCAAGATGCATTGCTCCAATGTTATCACACCAAATAATTGGATAGTGACAAAGTGGAACATAGAGATTTCTTAGCAGAGATTGTAACCATAGAACTTCTGTGGCAGTGTTAGCACAAGATCTGAGTTCAGACTTTGTATTGGAACGGGTGACTGTATTCTATTTCTTAAATCTCCATGTCACCAAATTGTTTCCCAAATAGATAGCAAAACCTCCAGTGGAACATCAATCATCCGGACATCTTGCCCAGTTGGTATCAGAGAAGGCCTAAAGGGACAAGGGAGCAAAGCAGGAGTAGAAGAATAGCCCATGATCAATCATACCTTTGAGGTACCATAGTATTTGTTTTATCATTGCCCAATGATATGAGGTTGGAGACTGGAGAAATTGGCAAACCTTGTTTACGTTGTAAGCAATAACTGGTCTTGTGATTGTCAAGTACTGTAAGGCTCCAAGGATATTGCGGTACTCACTGGGGTCGGATAGAGAAGACCCATCAAACTTGGTAAATTTACAAGATCCGAACATAGGTGTGGATAGTGGTTTAGCTAGACCCATATGACTCTGCTTGAGAAGATTTGCAGTGTACTACCGTTGTCATTCCTATATAATTGTTAATTATTAGAGAAATTAATAAAAATGTTATCTTTTGTAATTATTTTTATTTATTTAAAATTAATCAAAATTTCATTTTAAAATAATAACAATTATTAAGATTATTACAAATTATTAATAAAACTAAATTTATTAAGAAATCTTTGTTCATATAAAATTAACATAATTATTTTATGTAAATCAACATTAAATAAAAAATACAACTATTAAAACTTTAGATATTGACAATAACTTTGAATACTTTTAGTTAATTAACAACAAATTTTGATTATTAATTTAATATTAATTAATAACAAATATATATATTAAAACAAAGCGGTCAAGAAGTTTTCTCCTTTTTTTGAATTTTTTATTTTTTTATTCCATGTAATTTTTGAAACAACCAATGAGATGCACTTTTCTAGTAACCTAAATAATCTCTTTTCCTAAAATTTCTCCTAAACTACTTCCCACACTTTCTCCAAAATTATCTCTAATTCCTATTTATCTTCTAAATTATCTCTAATTCCTATTTATCCTCTCCCCAACTTTTTATCTATATCTATCTAAAGAAAGTTTGGATTAAAAAATTTAAGAATTATTTACATATTCTAATAAAATTATATAATAAATTTAAAATATTTATTAAAAACACAAAAAGATAATTTTATACTTTTACAAAATATATCACGAAATTATGTACTAACAATTTAAATTCTGTTTTTCTGGATTATCAATTTAAATTTTATTATTTCAATAAATAAATATCGTAAATAAAAAATATTATAAATATATAAATAACTATATAACAAAATATTTAATAATATGTAATAGCTTTAAATAAATAAAATTCAAATAACAAAAAATTTAAATATTTTACATATGTTATAAATATTTAACATAACTATATTTTAAATAGTTAAAATAAAGAAAATATGTAATAAATTAAAAAAAATTAATAAAAGTAGAAAAATAATAATAACATAATATTGAAATTAATAATAATTTAATATCTTACAAAAATAACAATGAAATTATGTATTAGTAGTATAAATTATAATTTAATGAATTATTAAATTCAGTAAATAACAAAAAATTTCAATATTTTACAAATTATTTAAATATTTAACATAACTAGATTTTAAATAGTTAAAATAACGATATTATGTAATAAATTTAAAAAACTTCCTAAAAGTAGAAAAATAATTATAGCATAATATTGAAATTAATAATAATTCAACATATTGCAGAATTAATAATAATTTTATGTAATAATAGTATAAATTATAAATTTATGGATTATTAAATTCAATAAATAATTAATATTTTAAAACTTAAATACTTTACATATTATTTTAGTAGTTAAGTAACTAAATATTTTAAATAACAAAATATTTAACATAACTAGATTTTAAATTTGTTAAAATAAAGAAGTTATGTAATAAATTTAAAACAATATGAAAAATATAAAAATAATTATAACATAAAATTGAAAATTGTAATAATTTAATATATTACAAAATTAATAATTAAATAAATTTAATAATAATTTAATATTTTTACATAATATTGTAAGTAACTAATTTCACTTATATCAATTAATAATTTGAGAAAATAACTTTCATAAAAATTAATATCTATTAATAATAATTTCAAACTCTTAATATATATTTATTAAACAGTGAGCAATTAATGGCTGTTGCTATGCTTGCAAAGAGATGCCTAAAACTGAAAGGCGAAGAAAGGCCTACAATGAAAGAAATCAAGAGGATACTGAATATTTGCTGGGTGAACCCTTCAAGCTATTCAATTGATAATGGCAACATTGCAACAGGTCAGGAAAGCTTGGGGAATGACTTCGTATTAGAAATTGATATTGCACGCTAAGAAATTAACACAATGTCTTGCAAAAATTGTATGTTATTTTATGTGTCAACCCTTGAATGATTAGTGCTTATATTAAATAAATTGGGTAGATGAGTTCTATTAGGACTGGACACTCACTCCATTATATTATCATGATTCATTTAATCTACGAAATTCAATTTAAATATTTTAACTTAAGGATTGTATTTACAAATTAACCAGGACTGATGAGTCTTCTAAATACACAAATTTTCATAATTTAGTTTAGAGGTAGGAATGAGCCTCCACACAAACTCTCAGCCACAGAAATTGGTCATCCTCCCAAAGCAAATTTTCTAACTTACCCACATATAAAGATTATGCAACTCAATTACGATTGAGATGACTTCTGTCTCTTTCAAGTGAATACGTAATAGATGATATGTTACATCGAAACTGTTCATCAAAGATGATGTATCGTTGGAAATAGTCAAGCCGCCAAGGATTAGTTTGAGCTCAATACTTAATAAATTCATAGCTGTTGAAGTTTTCTTCTATCTCTTCCTGTGTAGGGAGCAGATGCAATTAATGTTTATAAAATAAGCTATTCTTGGGCCATGTAATTAAAGCGGATGTCATTAATTAAAACCAACTTGTGATTTTTCATCACCAAACACTATATAAATTATTATTATTGGAAAAATTTATTAATGAACGAAATTAATGAGAAGAGAATTTCACTTTATGCGCTAAAATTTTAATTCAAATTTAAAATTATGATTTAAGTATATGAATAATTAATTAATTAATGAGAGAAATTGCACTTAGATATAGGAGTAAATACAAAATTAATAAGAGATAATTCACCCCTAAACATAATTTAATGAAATTAATGAGAGAGAAGGAGACTTGTATCAGGTTGTATCGGCCGATACAGACCGATACATATAAAAAGAAACGCTATAGATCATTCTAATATTAATATTTATTGTTTTTGTGATAAATGTATTTTCAATATAATTATGTATAAATTTATTTTTGTTTTGTTATTTATCAAAAAACTTTCAATAACTATTGGAGATTAAACTACTATTATATTGAAAATTTTAAATTTTGTTTATTGTACTTATTCTATTTATTGAGTTTTTTATATGACATATTGATTAATATTTATTAGAGATTATACTATTTATTGACTAATTTAATATATTTTTAGTACTTATTGTATTTTTGCAATTATTGTATCTTTTTCATTATCAATATATTTTTTAATAATTGTGTATTTTCGTTATAAATTTTCAACAATTATTAGAGATTAAAATATTGTTATTTATCAAAGATGAGACTATTAATTTATTTAAAATTATTAGCGTTCCTGAGTTGGTTCGGTTTGGTTATAGGTTGTTTTCCCAACCAAATTCACCTGGTCAATTGAAACCAACTGACCATTTGTGAAAACCGACCCACTGAAGTTGTATCAGTTTGGGTCAATTTTTTAGTTTGGTCAGTTGGTTCAAAGATTTAAACTTGAAAATTAAATTTAAATTTTAAAAATAATAGTGCAATTGTTAAAAATTAAATATAAAAATGAAATTTATGATATAAAACATTTAGACTAAGAAATACGGGAAATTTCTCACTTTTTCATATTAAAAATTATATTTAAAATATAAAATATTAATATATATATCAATGGTCAAGTCATCTGATTTTGGTTGATTTATAAATGGCCAAAGAAAAATTGCTCCAATATGGTCAAGTCAAGTTGATAGGGTTGGTCGATTTCATCAATTTAATGAATAAACCTAAGTGAATTTAATTATTGTTATTTTTGTATTATAAAAATTTTATTAAAAGTAATATATAAAATATGAATAGTTATTAAAATTTATAAATTTTAAATCTAAAATAGTTGTATACTCTTATTTAGGGGTGTCAATTGGACTGGATTTGGTCCAATCTAGTCCAATCCAATGTGAGTCCATTACAAATGGACCTGGTCCAATCCAGTCCAATGAATATTTTGGGCCATTTTGGACCAGTCCAGAGACTGTCCAATCTGTTAAAATTCCTGTTAATTTAGATAGGTTTCAACTCAAACCTCGTCCATTGACACCTATGTTCTTATTTTCTATTAATGGACTAGATAGTCTCAATCCAATATAAATTCATTATGGACGGACCAGGTCCAAACCAATATGTCATATTGGTCCATCCAGTCTGTCCAAATTCAATATGTCTTATTGGTTCGTCCTATCCATCCAATTGGATTTTGATTTGGACGGAATCCAATCCAAAACCGGTCTATTGACACCCCTACTCTTATATGTTTCTATTAGGATCGTTTAGTAGAAGACGCCTTAGAGTTTTACATATTTACTTAGGGTCGTCCTATCCGTCCAATTGGATTTTGATTTGGAAGGTGGATTGGCTGTTATTCAAGACTTCTGTATAGCAGGTTGTCAAATGTTAATGAGATCACCAATGGGGATCCAATACCTCACACAACTTCAAAATCTAATGTTTAGTAAAATGCCGAAGACTTTTCAAAGGAGGGTGCTACTTCTGGATTTGCATAACCTATTCAATCAAATACCTCTTATCCGTTTCGGTTTTATGGAGCGAGAAAAATGGGTCGTCAATTTTATAACATAATGGTTGATTTAAAGGATGCTGGTTTTGGTTCTTTCGCTAGAGTCTGCACTTGTGTCTCACCATTTCATCATTTATTCGGTAAGTACCAACCAACCATATATAGCAGCCAATATTCTTTCTTCCTTTTCCTTTGTTTCAATTTTCTCTTAAATGTGTTATTTGGTTATGACAGAACTGACAATGCAAATTCTTGGTGCGGACAAACCGGAAGAGTAAGTTAATATTTTAGTTGCACATGTAATCAATTACTGCGTTTATATTTTAATAACCATATTCTATATATTCCATTTGCAATAATATTAATGAAATTTCATATTGTATCCTTCTTGATTTCTTATAATAGAGAGACAAAAACCACTAAAAGTTTGATAAAGAAGAGGCGACAGGATTATATTGAAGCATGTCGTGCCTGCACCAGTATAAATTGGGTACATATGTGGGGAGAAGAAATACCTGAATTTCAAGAGAACCTTTGCCGCACAATTCAAATGATCTGTTATGATATTGATATGGAGTGCTACATCAGTATTGAAGCGGACGTGATAGAGGTCGCCTGTAGTAGTTGTTGGCTATTACATGAACAAATTATTGATCGGCCCAGCTCTAGTCCTCCTACCAAAAAGAGAGTTGTTACTCTAGAAGGAGCTCCTATCAAAGATGGAAGAGTCACTAAAGAGAGACCAGCTAGAATGAAAAGGAAACTTTTTCATTAGGGAGTTTCTTAGCTAGGCTAATTACCTTGATTGCATGTTTTTATTCTTATAATTATTTTCCATATTTGTTCACCATTGTTTTGTATATAATACCCTTGTACAATCAAATCAATATTAATGAAGTTCGACCCATTCTTTTAGAATTATTATCTTTTTCTTCGTTAAACTCTAACTTGGTATCAAAGCCAAGTCTTTGTAACCTAGCCATGGCTTTCAACACTACAAATTATTTGAAGCAATGATCCCAAGCTCGACTTTTTCATGGAGTCCTTCAATGCCAATGAATGGATGCCAGTGATAAGTCTGCATTTTGATGCCTTAAGGACATTATTTCAGGGGTATTTTTGGCCTTAGAATAGTCAAAGTGTCCCATTTTCCTAGCTAAATTCATTGTTGTGACCTTTGAGGGTCTCTGTGCAAATTCTGAGGAAAATTGGAAAGTTTTTAAGGCTGAAATACAGTTTTTGGGAAGCTAGTGTGAAGTTTAGTTGAGAGAGGGGGTGTTTTTGTGAAAAATTGAAAGGAAGGTGCCTTCTATCTGCTACACCAAGTTCAGCGCCCCTCCTACTGTATTAGCATGCTCCCCACACCTTAGCAAACCTCAGGGCACTTTTTAGTCCATTCTTATCACTCTTAGCAAACCTTAGCCACCCCTATCTGTTTAATCTCCACCCTTCACTTCTTTTAATCTCCACCACTCATTTTAGGGCACTCTTTTTGTAGCTTTTAAAGCCTAGAGCGCCACCTAATTGCTAATCCTCACCATTCAGCCCCTAACCACTAGATCTCAACCCTCCACTCCATCTTATATCTTAGCCATCCACTCTAGGGTGTCACCCACCTCTTCTAATATCCACCTTTCAACCCTAGGCGCCTCAATCTCCTCCATTCATTTCTAGGCGCCCAAATCTCAGCCCTACATAATATTGGGCGCCCTCTTCTTCTCTTCTCATTCCTAGGATCACCCCAAAACCATCCTAACCCTTCATTAGAAACCCTAGGGTGCCCATAACTTTGTTAAAACCCATGTGTCGCCCCCCCTTTTTTTCTCTAATCCTAATTGTATCCACCATTCTCTATAAAAAGGACACAAGGGCTCCTGAGAAAGGGTTGGATTCTGCCCTCCGAGTAAGACAGAAGGCTGATCTTGAGAAGTTCAAGGGTAGAGGAAGAGGAGGACGCCCAGACAAGAGGAGGGGTTCCTACTTGTAGTTCACCAACACCACTATTTCCACCTCTGGAATCGAATCCCAACCACTTTTACTTTATTTTAGTTTTAATTTTGGTTCTTTCAATTCCAGTTTTGTTATTTCCTTTTTGTAATTTATTTCCATTCTATTTTGATCTTTGTTTTTTCTTTTCTACAAATCTACAATTCGGCCAGGTAAGACGGAAGGCCTAGCTCGAGAAGTTCGAGGGTCAAAGAAGAGATCTGGAGACTGCTACCTAGAGAAGCAGGTTAGAGGAACAATCAACGTAATCACAGGAGGCTCCATTATAGCAGGATGCACCTCATCCGTTGGAAAAAACGCAGTACACGAGAAGGAATAGGAGAATGACCAGCCCCACAAACGTCCCAAAACAGAAGAGGTCAATTATTTTATAGATGATGACATGTGGGGGATCCAATACCCTCATGATGATGCACTGGTGATAAAATTGCTAATCAATGATTTCAAAGTAAAAAGGATTTTGGTAGATTCAAGCAGCTCGGCTGACATCTTATTTGATCAGGCCTTTAAGAAAATGGAGTTGAGTAAAGCCGACTTGCAACCCGCTAATATACCTATGGTAGGATTCAGTGGGAAAGTAGTTCGCCCAATTGGTAAATTTAGGTTACCGATTGAAGCCGACTCCCCGCCCCACACAGTTCACCTGGAACATGATTTCCTAGTAGTAGCAGCATCATCGCCTTATAATGCGATCTTGGGACGACCAATTCTACATGCATTGCGAGTTGTAGTATCCACATACCACTTAGCATTAAAGTTTCCAACAGACACCGGGATAGGAGTTCTACGTGATGACTAGCTAGAATGTCGGAAGTGTTACGTGGCCTTGTTGAAAGCTAAAGGGAAGATGATAGTCAACATCGATCTAGACCTACCACCAGAAAACATTGAGGAAAGAGCTTGCCCGATTGAAGACACAGTAGCAATACAAGTCTCCAAAACCGACCCAGAGAAAGTGCTACAGATAGGAACTCACTTAAAAGATCCCCAGCGATCCAAATTGGTAAGTTTTTTATTAAAAAATCTAGACGTTTTTGCTTGGTTGGCAACTGAAATGCTTGGAATTGACCCTAAACTAATAACTCATAAACTTAATATGGACCCTAGAGTTAGACCAGTCTGGCAAAGGAAAAGAAACCTTGCCCCGGAAAGGTGGGACATAGTAAATGAAGAAGTAGGGAAGTTGTTAGCTGCAAACTTCATAGAAGAGGTACAATACCCAAGTTGGGTAGTGAACTCAGTCTTAGTGAAAAAGACTTGGCTTCAAATTAGCAAGCATGTTGGATTGACCGCTTGGCTACCCAACAAATCCCGAGATTGAGGAATATAGAGGCTGATGCCCTCTCCAAATTAGCAAGCATGTTGGATTCGACAAAACGAACCATCTACATTGAAGAATTACCATGACCCTCGATAGAAAAAGTGGGTGAGGAAGTTGCCAATATCACTACCACTGGGCCAAGTTGGATTGACCCACTCTACAATTACCTGAAACATGGCATGCTACCAGTAGAAAGAAAAGCAGCTTGTCGGGTAGAAAGACAGGCAGTTCGCTACGTGATAGTAAGCGAGTTGCTTTATAGAAGATCCTTCACGATACCCTAATTACGATGCTTAAGGCAAGATGAGGCAAATCATGTTTTACAAGAAATTCACAAGGGCCTCTGTGGAGGACACTTAGGGGCAGGGGCCTCACCCAAAAAGCCCTACGACAAGGATACTACTATCCCACCATGAAAGTAGATGTAGCCAAACTGGTTCAGTGTTGTGATCAGTGCCAACGACATGTGAACATCCTACACCAACCCGTTGCCGACTTGAAATACTTGACCAGCCCATGGCCATTTGTGTAGTGGGGCATAGATCTATTGGGGCCCTTCCCTCCGGCCAAGGGACAAAAGAAGTTTTTGGTAGTAATTGTGGATTATTTCACTAAGTGGATGGAAGCTGAACTACTAGTGACAATAATAGCTCGCAACGTCCAGATTTTTTTCTAGTGAAACATAATGTGCAAGTTCGGCCTGCCAAGAGTGATAATATCCGACAATGGAAAATAGTTTGAAGACATTAAATTCCAAGATTGGTGCGAACAAATGGGAATAGAACAAAGATTCACATTAGTGGTACACCCTCAAGCTAACAAGCAAGCCGAAGTCACCAACGGAGCAATATTACGAAGATTCAAAGCCTGATTATCTCAAGCCAAAGGACTATGGGTAGACAAGCTACCCAACGTACTATGGGCATACAGGACCACTATCAAAATGACAATTGGTGAAACACCCTTTAACCTGACTTACGGGACCAAAGCGGTAATACCAACAGGATTAGAAATTCCAACCCTGCAATCTGAAGCGTATGTCGAAGGAAGAGCTGCGAGCTAACCTCGACCTACTAGAAGAAACAAGAGAACTTGCCTACATTCAGACTACTGCGTACCAACAACGCATCGCACAATATTATAATACTAGAGTCAGGAAACGAAATTTCAGGGTTGGTAACCTAGTACTCAGGAAAATCATGGTATGTGAGCCTGGAGTAGGAAAGCACAGTCCAAATTGGGAATGACCCTACAGGTTTTCTAAAGTTTTTGGTGGAAATGCATGTGAGCTTGAGACACTTGAAGGGAAAAAAGTTCCTCGAGCCTGAAACATAGACAATTTATGACAATACTACGCATGAACAAAGATTTAAGTAGCCCGCTCGTATCAAAAGACAGCTTGGCAAGTAGCAAAAGGACTCGATGATGCAGTTGAATGGTGTATAATAGGCATGCATGAAATATTGGGAAAAACAAGATTTCTTTACTACAAATAAAAAGGGGGGAAGAGAGAGAGTTCTTTAATTCGGACAAATAAGGAGCACACAGGCCCCCAAAATTTTAACAAGAACACAAAAAGCCCTCGGAAACAACAGAAAAAAAACCACTAGACATCACAACAGATCCCTCAGCCGAGCTGAGAAGCAGCCTACTCATCACCGACCGTCATAAGCCTCCTTGCCCTCTCCCCCATTGAGCTCCTCTTCATCGTCTTCCTCCTCCTCCTCAGTTAGCGGCTCTTCATCCACCTGGGTGATGAGTTTAGGCGGCACTCTCTGAGAAGTGATGGAGCTGACATCAATATCATGGTAGAGAGACTTGAGATAGCGGCGACACAACTTGTAGCCCTTCTTCATTAAGGGGACACCATCCCTCGCCCACTAGTTTTCATACTCAGGAGACTTCAAGTAGGAAGCCACCGCCTCCGCCCTTGCTTGCTTAGCCCTAGACACTCCTTCTGAGAACACCTCGACCTCACCTTGGACAACTTCCGCTGCAAATGTTGATGCTCTATACGCTCCCCCTCTAAGTCTAACCTGAGCTTTTGCACCTTGGCATTGAGTAAACTAATGTTAACTAGCAGGCCAGCCCGCTCCTTCTGACAGGAATAGGCATGGTCCAATAGGGCCTAGCCGTAAGAGTTTGCTTACAAAAATGAAAAGAGAAAGAAAATCAGGGTAAAAAAAAAGGGAGAGAGAAAGGGGGGAGAGTGCACCTGCATAATACATTGGGTCATTTGGGCTCCAGCCTCCGGAAGGTCCACCTTAGCAATTTGCTAGATGTCCACCGGAAGGACTACCCCCTACCAATCTGAAGTGCTACCCGAGCATCACTCAGTTGATCAATCACCTTGACATCCGGAACACAAGGAGTAAAAGGAGGAATTTCAGAAAGATATGGGCCTGCCTCCTGTGCAGGTTCAGGGATAGTAGAATCTGGCTCAGCAAGCATCGGGTCCCCCTCACCTTCCAGGAAGAGGAAGCACCCTGTGATAGCCTGTGCTCAACTCGACGCTTCTTGCGGGCAAATCACTGCTCAATAGACATCATGGAGGCGAAGCTCTCCATACCTAGAAAGAAAAACACCAATTATCAAAACAAGGGGAAAGTATAAATAGACAAGTGACCTGAATTGAATGTGCAATAAGTGGCTAGGCATTCAACCCACCAATCTGGCTCAGGCTCATTGGGACAAGCATCGACTCGACTAGAAAATCCTCAATTTTAACATGTTCTTGGATGAGCCATTGAACAATAGCCCACAACTTGTCATCCTGGCACTCAGGAACATTTTGAGGATAACTGTACCAAGGGTACTACAGCCCCAACCACCTACCTTCTCAAGAAAAAAGAAATGATTCCTCCAATTCCTAACCTTATTTGGAAAGTTAAACATTTTCTTCCCACTACGAAAGGGGAGATAAAAATAGAAGGGACCCGAAACTCACTTCATATGCACTAAAGTCGAGAAGGCCTCAATGCTCAGGGGTAAACCACAATGATGGAGCAAATTGATTAACCTAACCAATGTCCTAACCTCGTTGGGGGCGAGCTGGCCCAGGGACACCCAATAGCGCATCAGGACAGCAATAAAGAAGGGATGAAGGGGAAAATGAAGGCCTAGGGACACCCAAAGACTCTTCATAGACACATAAACCCTCTAGACCATGCTCCCAAGGATAACAACCAAGACTAGGCATAATTCCATTGGTACTCATATGGTATCTCGTATCTATGACATAGATCTACCACCTCATCCCTTGACAACTCGGTTCCCCCAAAGGAAGCCGTCGCAGCCTCGACCTCCTCTTGCCTACCCACCATCGTCCCATCATAGAAAACCTCAAAGCAATTTTCATTGGAGGAGCTAGACTCCTGTCTTGACCCGCTATAGTGAACCCTATCCTTTGTAAAACTATGCGACATGTTGGAAGGAAAATACTCACCGGAGGAGGCGTTGGAAAGGACTTGGAAACAACTGCCATCAGACCAATAGAAGGAAAACATAGCTTGCCCATGAGAAATAGAGCTCACATCAGCAGAAAGCTCTAAACCCTTACCTCATTTGAAAAAGTCCAAAGACAAAGTAGGGACCTCGAGGGCCCCCCTTATTTAAAAGCTCACCTAGAAAAATTAACTACCCAGATTTGATAGAGATAGGAGCACATCTCCCACATTTCAGTGGCGCCTACGACTGATAGGCTGTTGACAGCTAACACACATGCTGAATTCAACGGCGCGCCAAGCAAAAAATTTGAAAAAAGGTGCGCATTTTTGCGCCAATTACGAAAATCGATGGAGGCGCACACTGTTCAAAATTCAAAACCCTACCAAATCGAGATTCACTATAAGCGCCAAAGCAAACTGGTCGGACCTGTAGACAAAATAGAGGTAAACCCAGACCGCCCAAAAAAAACCTTACTCTCTTTGTCTGCTAAATAAGCGAAATCGAGAGTGGGGTGCTATTGATGAGGGGCATTTTGGTCAACCCACTTGATGATGGACACGTGGACGCTATCAGTGACACAACGTCCCACTTTGCAAGACTATTCGCTGACTCGACATACAATTGTCAATGTTAGGTACGAAACTGAGCTAGAGCGAGCTTGGCCTACAACGTTTGACGCAACAAAACAGCTCGCTGGAGTAACACATGGCAGTCAACATCAAGTACATGGTCAAGCTAGGGAGAGCTCAACCCTCTGTTAGCCACCGGCTCGCTCGAAACAGCCCCGCAAACAATGCCTACACAAGTGCTATAACTGCAACATAGAAAAAATGGTCCACTAAGATGACCACCCCAGACCAGTAGGCGACCTGTAATCGCCGCATAAATCTAGAAAATAACTGATCAGTACACCCCAGGATTTAGGATACAACTCCATACAAGACTCAAGGATATTACTAAACAACAATTGAACCTCAGGAAGATATAAAAAGACCCAGGGCCACTCAAAAAGGTATGCACACATAAACTCTCACTCTGTCATATTCCTTTACACAAAACGATCATTCACTAACTTAAGCATTGGAGTGTCCCCCTGGGTAGAATATACCCGGGCGCTCTGACCTCTCTTCTTTTTCAGCTCTCAGCTCGGACCGTGGGCTGAACTTGATCTGAGCCACCTCGGGCTGTAGATCGACACTGTAGCTCTACTCACACCGCGGGCTGAACCCGATCCAAGCCACCTCATCAAATCAGAGGGAGTGAATAGATTTTGTGTTTCATCTATTGGTGGGACCATTTTTGGCTTCATCAAATTGGATTAAGTCAATATCTGATCCATTGATATAAGATAAGAATAATATGTTAATGGACCAGGTTTGGGTTGAAACCAATCTAAATCAAAATGAATTTGAACAGATTGGATGATCCAGACATTGAACTGGACCGTCCAAATTGGTCCAAAACATTTACTGGATTAGATTGGACCTGGTCCATTTTTAATGGACTCACATTGAACTGGATCAGATTGGACCAAATCTAGTCCAATTGACACCCCCACCCAACACCAAAGCTACGTTAATGGTGGCGTACGTTGGTCAGGTGGAGGTTGAGCTTCACCAAGTATTTGGTGATGTGCAAGAAATTGAGGACACCATGACTGCGATCTTGTGTAGATAAGAAAAGATCCCATCAGTCAAACATAGAGAAATCGATCGTAATAAAGAGGAAGCCAAGGAAGTAGTTGAAGGGGTAGTTCGACATTGGAAAGGACTACCAAGTTAATCTTTTTGATCTTGGGGAGACCCAATCCCTTGAATATATAGGGCGGAAAGATACTTTGAGTATAATGAAACCTCTGTCCGAATAGAGTGGTACTAGTAGCAATACATTTGGAAGGAAATGTGATCTCTGGTATCATTGGAATTGACAAGGGCACCCCCGTCTCTCAGCTAGACTTCATTGATGCACTGTGTGTCCAATTTGAGGTTTCTAGCTATGAAAATATTGATGAGAACCTTGCAAAGATAGAATAGGTAGGAAGCGTCTACAATTACTAATTGGAGTTTGAATAGCTAGCATTAAGAGTACATGGGTGATGACAAAAAGGCACTAGGAGTGGCATTTATGGGAGGACTCATAACCTGCCTGACCGCATCCTCTCCACTGCGGCCCTCATGCGTCGAGCCATTTCCTCAAAATTGGCCATTTTAGCACTTACACAAGCTAGCCTGAAATTAGCACCAAGGAAAAAACCTCATAACCTACGGACCGGACTGGTATTGCTCAGTCGTACTGTTCATCAGCCTAGCATGAATCCACATCAAGAATGATGTGTTCATCAGCCTATGGACTGGACTGGTATCCGCCTTATGGATGTCAACTCCTCCTCGGAAAGCTTAGCCTTAGTTAGTGCCTTCACCTTGGTCCTTGACTTAAGAAGTTCGAAAGGAAATGGCTCACCTCCAGGGCAATGCACAAAGAAAGATCTCTCCTTCCAGTGCTTTACCGAAGACGGAACCCCGACAAGCACCTTTTTATGCTACCGAGTTGAGAAATAGTAGTAGCCCTGCTGGTGCTTCTTCAGTTGCAGGAAAAGGACAAACATTAGTAGGATAACTTCTAAGTTGTGGACTGAGTAGTACCAAAGAAGGCTGACTAAGTACCTAAATGAGTTGGGCATCAATTGGATCGGCTAGACGCGGTACCACCTTAATACCATGGCTATACCCTCACTTTGTGGAAACCTCAGCCCGACCATCAGGGTGTGCTCATAGACATAGAGCTCGCTAGGTCGAGTCGAGATGGCTTGCTCACCAACACTTGAGCACCTCATCTCATACTAATGCAGTACAAGGCCCTGATTTGAGCTAGATCCTCGGGAGTCAGACAACACGGAGTAGACCCAAAGTGGCTACCGATCTGTGGAGGGATGTTGGGCCCCTCATCAGACACTACCTCGACCTCAACCCCCCAAACCATGGTCTCTCCCAGCTCCACAACCTCACCCTCAAATCCATCAACCTCAGCCCCCTCGGTCTCACGGGCCATGAGCGCGGTAGCCTTGACAAGGGACCCCTGCTCGAACTCGCTACTAGAACCAAAAGAAGAAGTGAACAAGAAGAATTAGAGGATGGGGAAGAAGATATCTTATCAAAGTGAAGACTAAGGTGGTGTTTGATTGCACTTTTCAAACGTCTGAATCTGAAAATGTTGCTTTCAAACGCCACCTTTGTTTGGTGTTGCATTTGAAATAAGGTCTAAAAAGTTTTTTTTAGATTTGAATTTTTTAGACTCAGGTCTGTCACTTAATGCACTCAGATGCATTTTAGACGTGATCGAAAGTCAAAAATACCCCTCCCATTCGACCTCTCTTTCTCATCTTCATACATCTCTCTCTCTCTCTCTCTCTCTCTCTCTCTCTCTCTATCTATCTATCTATCTTTTTCCGCCCTGTCTTCTGCCGCCACCGCTGCAACTTGCAACGACTCTCTCTCTTTCTCTCTCTCTCTCTCTCTCTCTCTCTCCCCCTTGTCTTCACGCCATCACCGCTGCAAGTTGCAGTAGTGGTTCTCTCTCTCTCTCTTCGCCTTGTTGCAACGGCAATTTGGTGAGTAATAATAGTTTATTGTTAATTATAAATTATAAATTATTAATAATTAATAATTAATTATTTTAGTATTTTTTATTAAACATTAATTCATTTTTACTATTTTTACTTGTGTTATTTATTAATTTTAATTATTTTTATTAACTAGTAAATTTTAATTATTTCATTAATTTTTAAAAAACATTTTAATTTTTATTTATGTAAATTATTAATTATTTTTATATTCATTAATTATTTTTTAATTTTAATTGTTTTATTTATTAATTAGTAATTATTAATTTATTTGTTTCAATATTATTTTGAGGTTGAAAATTATTTTTTATAAGATCATGCAAATTGAACTCAACATTTCCAAATAGTATGTTCTAGGGGTAAAATAGTAAAATCAGTAAATTTTAGATGGTAAAGGGTTGATCCAACACAAACAAACTTATGGATCCAGATCCTCTAAAATGTAGAAAAGCATCTATGTCTCTTTTCAGATTTCAAACACTTAATATATTTTTAACTTTTTAGATTTATCAAACGCCACCTAAGATTGCGGAAAACTGAAGCACCAGTTGAGGACTACTTCTCCCTGAGCTCAAAAGAACACTCTTCACAAATGACAATGTGAAATTGTTCTTCACCCACTTTTTATAGGACTCCTAACGGCCCATATCAAGGCAGATCAATGGCATTGATTCAATGCTGCTCTTTGATAGCTCAGGAAGATGAAACAACGCCTCCACTCTCCACATGCGTGTAGCCTCAGGGAAATGGAATGATGCACCCGTCGACCTGTTTCAGAAACTGCATGGGCGTCAAACCAATTGGTTCACCCAACTAACCGACTTCACTCTAGGTCACTCAACTCTAAAAGTATGCTCAACTAAAGTTCAAGTTCCTCATCTGAAAATTGCAGAGCTCTTCTACGCCATATCGTAGCCGAGCACTATATTCCTTGACTTCGGAAATGGGGGAGTGATGTTTGGGTTATGGTTGAGCTAGCCCTGGGTGCCATGTGGCATCCTTCATGGCTGTCTTATCTCCCCAGCCACATCAACACCACATATGATGGATATGCACGACTAAGAAGAAGAGCCCCGTATGGATAAGGAAGGAAACTCCGCTGGAGGAAAACTTATCTCGAAAACCTTGGTGGGTAATCTCATCCTGACAACCCCGGAAGCATCATTTGAATTGAACACAGATCTTTAGCTATAAATAATTAACCTCCGCTCAAGGTAAGGGACTTTTGACTCTTGATATTGCAATTTTACCTCTTCAGCTCAGATCAACATTATTCTTAACTACCGGGCTCGACGTCGAAATACCTACTCGAGAACAACTTGTTAGAGCCTATTTTCAGAATCTTATTGCATGAATTCATCTTTTCACGTCAATTTTACGAGTTGGTAACAATCTCAGTGCGATCTTGATTCGAAACAGCTCGGATCGAAAAACATCAAGAAAAAGTAACAAAAAACTGAAATAACAGAGTACGAGCGGATCATTCTTAATAAAGTACCGCGTTGGTGTGAAAGGACAACATTTTATATTTTGAACCGGCGATGTAAATGAATAATGAATTGTTAATTTGTCATATGGACCCACAAACTGAGCTGGAAATTGTCTATTAGCGTATGTGGGCGGTTTCCTCCCTATCGAGGCGAGATTCAGTGAACCCCTGGCTTCACGGGGTGCGTGAACCCTCCAATTGGAGGCGTGCACGTAGCCTCTTCGAGTCGTGCACGAAACCTCAATCGTTGTTAGCTTTAAATAACCGTTGTTGAACCGGGCGTGACGAAAACAAAATCAATCGAGACTCGAGACTCGAGAGCTCTCCATCCCTTCATTTCATCTCCCTCTGTTCCCCTCCCCCCATTTTCGAGTCACTCGAGCCATAGTTCAGGAACACAGAAACCGGTGACATCCTCACTGATTCACCGACCTGCGGTGAATCATTCAACCATATCCGGTGGTAACCGGGTGAATCATTCAACCATATCCAGCGGCAATCAGCGGCAAGCGGTAAGACCCTCCGGTAAGTGGCTTCCCCTTTTCCAGTGGACTTGGAACCTTGTTTTGAATCTTAAATGTGATTTTCTTCTTCTCTACAGGTCACCGGCGGCATCCTAACAAGCAAAACAACATGAAATAGTTGGAGAAGGAGAAGAAAATTACATTTGAGAAGAAGAAAATCACATTTACCGCTATTTTGAAAATTACATTTCAAAACAGGGTTCCAAGTCCGTCGGAGGAGAAGCCACTTACCGGAGGGTCTTACTGCTTGCGGCTGGATATGGTTGAATGATTCACCTGGTTACCGCCGGATATGGTCGAATGATTCGGTGAGGATGTCGCCGGTTTCTGTGTTCTCGTGCCGCCCGGTTTCCGCCCGGTTCAATCGATTAACGGTTACTTAAGCTAATGGCGATGGAGGTTTCGCGCATGACTCGAAGGGGCGACGTGCACGCCTCCTATTGGAGGGTTCACGCGCCCCGTGAACCAGGGGTCCAAAGAATCTCGCCTCCCTTATCAGTTATCACATACAGACAGGGCATGTGCCTTAGTCAACTAAATCATAAAAAAATAGCAAGAAAAAAATGATAGAGATAGCGTTTAAGAGAGAAACAGAAAGAAGAAGAAGAAGAAGAACAAGAAGAAGAGGAGGAGGAGGAGTTGTATGGAAAAAGGGCCGAGTGATGTCGCAGGGTGCTGTCATTAGTTATCTTCTCAAGAAGTTTGCGAACGAAGCAGGACTGCTGACTAAAGTAGGGAAAGAAGTCGAAGGATTGCGGTCTGAGCTGGAATTCATAAATGCCTTTCTAAATGAAGCTGATAAAAGGGGAGAGACCGATGAAGTAATAAAAACCTGGGTGAAACAAGTATGGGATGTATCTTACGACATCGAAGATGTTCTTGACGAGTTTGTTCTTCGAATCAAACGATTCCATGGCCGTGGTTTCATTCATTCTCTGCAGAAAACAGTTCAACGTGCCAAGGAGATTAAACGCCGACATCAAATAGGCACTCAGTTAAAAGAACTTAATAAAAGGGTCCGTGAAATAAGAGAGAGATGCGATAGATATAGTTTTAACACCCCAAGAGGAGGAGAAAACTCCAACGATGCTGGGTTTAGTAGGCGAATGTCTTCTCGATTCAACGAAGAAACTCAACTAGTAAGCATCGATAGGCCCAGTGAACAACTGATTGGCTGGCTAGAAAAAGGAGAATCAAAACTCACAGTGATCTCTGTGGTTGGCATGGGAGGAATAGGCAAAACAACCCTTGTCGAAATGGTTTTTAACAAGGTGGAAGAGCATTTTGATTGCCATGCTTGGATCACCGTATCAAAGTCTTTAGTATTGAGAAGATCATGAAACGAATGATAGAGCAATTGTACACAGAAAGAAAAGAGTTACCTCCTCAAGGACTCGATACAATGGAAAAGGACAAGATGATGAAATTACTGCACGATTACTTACAGTCGAAGAGGTACGTAGTTGTCTTAGATGATGTTTGGACTAGTATCAAGGTCTTAGAAGACACAATGATCAAGATAAAATGTGACAAAACATTGCAAGGCGTTAATAATTTTGCTCACAAAGAGCAAATTAAACTTAAAAAAAGGAAGATGAAAAACATTGGTGAGAGTTATGTGATTATTTAGGGGTGTGGTCCCAATGAGGGAGATGGGAGTGGAGGTCCCATCAAGTAAAGTGATGCAAGAAGATGTAGTAGGTGGATGAGCGCTATGAATGAGGGTGGGGTTTGAGACCATGTGGTCCGTAGCCCCAATGTCAATGACTCAAGATGCATGTGGCCCAAATGACAAAAGACTCAAATGGTTACCTACGAAATTGGCAGCAGGAGAAAGGGGCTTCGTGTCTTTAAGCAATTTGAGAAGCTGGTTGTACTGCTCCATTGTTAACTGAGGTGTGGATGGTTGATTACTGTCGTTGGATTCTGGCGCAGATTGCTTGGGTCGCGAACAATTAGAACAACGACTGCCCTTGTTGTTTGGAGGGTAACCGTGTAATTTATAGCAGAAATCCCTTTTATGACCAATAATGTTGTAGTATGTACAACGATCCTTAGAGCGAGGTTTGTTGTTTGGATGTCACTCTGCAGAGGTAGTAGAAGAAAGATCCTCGGAGAGCAGCGGCATCAGTCGCACTAGATTGGTCAGGAATAAGCTTGTGGTTTTCATCTTGAAGAATGAGAGAGTAAGCCTTACCAACACTAGGCAAGGGGTCCATCAACAGAATCTGAGAGAGTAAGCCTTACCATCACTCTGCCCAAATGCTTTATTTATTTATTTTTTTAATTTCAACTGTCAAAAAAAAAAATATATATATATATATATATATATTTGAAAAAGAAGTTATTAATTAATATCCTTGAGAGTGCGCGTAATGGGCAACTGGACCAAGTCTTCTGACAATCAATATCACCCAGATGCATAAAGAAATCACTCAAATTTTATGAATAATGGCTGGCATCTCGGAATAATCAAATGATAAATGTTAATACAAAGCGGGACACATTTCGGATTGCTCGACCTTCCATGGTTAGTGTGAGCAGAGAAGACAATTCGGTAAAGCAACCCATGGTCGACCTTTCCCCCACATATAGTGGGATCTTACCGTGTTCATGGTTTCTTAGTAGAAAATCGAGCACTTCAAAATGTATTAATTTTCCAGACTTTCAGGTAAAAATGGCTGTTCAACAAGTAGGCTGGATTCACACGGTTTACTCAGGCGTGACCTTTCCCACGAGATCATTACCCTTCCAAGAGCTGTATAATTATTAAAAAATTGTACCTGTCAACTATATATTATATGTTGAATATGCCATACATTATACCTGCCAACTAACTATATATTAGATGGCAAAAGCTTCATATAAGCTATTCTTTTTTTTTTTGATAAAAAAGCTTCCTATAAGCTGAGGCTTCCTCAAGGCTGTTGTCAGTTTTTGTGGCACGGTGCTGGGGGATCTGTGGCACGTCTGCATGTAGCACCCATCAGCTTTACCAATGCATCATCCTCTGCACCTGCAGCTGCCTCCCTTATACTTGTTGCTACAAGTACTGGATCCATCTGCAAAAATGATAATGCCAATAAGGTTGTTAGAATAGTGGATTAAGTAATAATTAGAATATTCTAAACCACTCAATAATCCCCTGCCTCTTTGTAGCTAATATTTGGGAATGGTGTTTCTCTCTCTTCTGGTAGATGGTCTCCTTCTGATAAGATGACTTCGCACCTTCATTACTCACATTCCCTTTTGTTCTATCCCTTGAATATTTATTTCTAATCTACATTTAGCGGGTAGATGTTCTATCCCTTGAATATTCGGGTAGATTGATTAATGGAATCTCCAATCTACATTTAGCGGCCATCCTTTTGTTCTATCCCTTGAATATTTATTTCTAAATTGTGGTTTATTATTAGGAATGCAAATCATGAATTGATCATGACTATAATCCTTTCATTTATGTGTTCATTTACATATATCTAATTTAATAATTTACTACATATTCAATTTCCAATGCAAATTAACGATGAATGTCCAGACCGACCGTCGAAAACAGGAAGAGAAATCTTTTTCTTGGTTTTTGCACAATCAGAGAAACAGAGATCAGATGAAAATTGTACAACTGTCATTTGGTGCAATTTGGTGATACAATGAGGAATTCGATCGTACCACATGCAACAATTTGGAAAAGTGGAAAAGAATTTTGTTTCTCCGGCCGGCCAAAGACTTCACCACCCAATTCGATTTAATTTGAGAACAAGTCAACTGTGACTTATCACTTATGGGTTAAGATCAGGTGAGCCCAGCCCAAGCTTTTGCATTAGTTGTGGCTTGAATATTCAGTAGTCGAGTTTTCTCTTAATCTAGAAATTTAGTCTTGACTCTAGGGGCCGGTTGGGCTTGATTTTGCCCCCAGTACCTCAACCCCAACCCAATCCAAAGCGAAACCTACATGTATACACAATAACAAAGCAAATTCTTGGTGCGGACAAACCGGAAGAGTATGTTAATCCCTTTGTTAATATTTTAATTGCGCATGTAATCGATTACTGCTTCATGTATTTACGTCGTTTATAATATTTAGTGATCATATTCTAACCCATCTGCCATAATATTAAATTAATAATGGCTTCTTAATATGTTATAATAGGGAAACAAAAGCCATCAAGAGTTTGATCCAGGAGAGGCAACAAGATTACATAGAAGCAAGTCGTGATTCCACAACAGGATTACACAGTAAAATAATAAATGAAGGATCTCCAGCAGTTCTTACAAATTTCACAGTAAACATCTACGGGCTAGTGGTGCCAATGCTGCTCAGATGTTGCAAGAAGAATTTTTTTAAGACATTTCCACAAGAAAATCATAATGTGGGAGATGACTCCAGAACATCCTGGTTGTTCACGAGTTACAATCTTGAGTCTGGGTGGGGTGGTAAATTTGGCAATGAGCAGTGCACATCCCCAATAATCTGTCACTGACAATGTTACCAGCAAAGTTTGCTGGATAATCTGAATCGATGCCACAGTTCTGCCATCAAAGTGTTGATATAAAACTTCAGGGATCCACTGCATTGTTGTATGATTAATGAACTAAGCAAACTTAATTCTATTAGACTATTTATTCAAGAGCTCAGTAACCACTGGGTCAACAATGCAAGATCCCACTGCATTGTTGTTGGACCTGGGATGTTTTTACTTGCATTAGATCCATGGATATAAGTGATGAAAGAACTAGAAGATAGATTTATGAATGATCAATCAAATCCATTAATCCATTAACAACTTATGTCAAAAAATGATTTTTTATTTGTGGTAATTTCGAGAAATAAAAATACTAAACAATGAATAACTATTTTAGTTATTAAATTCTTTTATTGAATATGACAAGATATGTATCTTAGAAATTCAAATGGATCCGATGCTTTTTAAATTAATATATAACATTTCTGTAAATCATTAGCTAATAATTTAATTTACAACAAACAGTCAAGCAAGAACATATTGATTACTTATATAATTAAAAAGTATTACTTACGAGATTGACTTGATATTAATAACTTTTAAGGAGTTAAACCCATTAACTTATATTTTTTTGGTAGTTTACAAAATTGAAAAGTATAAAATATAGAAAAAATGATCAAATAACTAAAATATAATAGTTGCTTTTGGATTTGTGCCTTGGACTCCTTGATTTATGGATCTTGAACCTTTGTATTGATCTAGTATATCTTTATATTAATTATATAATATAATTACTAATGTATTATTAACAAAGTTATTGTATGATTGTTTATTGTAATGTATTTTTTCATATAAACTAATAAAATATACATTTCTTATGTGTTTATACCTTATTCATAGTTATTTCAACCTTAGATTTAGCATTATTATGTATTTGTGAAATACACACGATATTCAAACTAATATATCCAAGCATATACATATCTTTCCACCATATCCAGAGCATATCGCAATACAAGTTTATTTCCAAGCTTACCAATACAATACATGATACCAATATTTTGAACCTTGGAATGGGGCATCGTAAGTAAAACCAACTAATTCAGAGACACAAAGTCTAGCATTGATACATGCATCCAGTTCGTTTTGACAACTTGTTACACATAGGAAGAAAGTCACAAGATCATACCTTGACTTTTCTGTGTATCTTAATAGCACATGAGTTGCCAGAGCTCCACGGTTTGTATTAGAAGTAGAGAAGTTGCCAGCACCCATTAGAAAGAAAAGGGCTGATGCTACATAGCACTTGAATCAACATGCTCAGAATTTTGGTTCACTTTTGTCTGGGATTCAAAAACAGGCTGATGTGTCACTTGAGCAATTACAGACAAACCTTCAAAACTTGAAGGTACATACTCTCAACTGTCCCATGGAATATTCATGAACAGCATAGCAACTTGTCCTTCAGTTTACAATTTACATGTTATAGTTGGATTAACAAATAGCCATTTACATAATTTGTCTATAAGTTGATAGATAGTGAAGAGAAAAAAAAAATAGATCCATTAGAGAACAGTCACATGTTTTTCTTCTTCTTCATTCTTTGAGAATTAATGAAAATAAAACTGTATAGTTGAAGTTATTCCCAAGACTTTTAATCAAGTCACTTAGTGAGGTCAAAAATATCAAACGCACAGGTTAGGAATCCATCAAAGAGAGAGTCAAGAAAAACAGGGGAAAGAAAAGAAGAAAGAGAGCTGATTTGGGCAGTACCTAATTTTGATAAACAGGGCACATCCCTTGTGAAAATATAAAAAGTACCCCTATTAAAATACATCTTTTCAAAAGCATAACTTGTAGTCTATTCCCTAGGATGTGCCCCTTTAAAATTTGAGGTCACCTTCAGAACACATATATATGCTTCCTTTTTCTACCAACTTCCTAAATCAATTCCGGAAATAGGAAAAATTAAAAAAAAAAAAATCCTGAACTTTTGATCTTTACTGATTTTAACAGAAAGACCCATTAAATAAAAATGAAAAGTGACGTGGATAAGTTGCCAAAAAAGGAGAAGAAAGAAGAAATAATGCATGGAAGCAATACATCTGAAATTAGGAGAAAGAAACACCCCAAGCCCCACCTCAAAGAAGTTATCTGCATCTTCCTTCTCTTATGCAAAAACACTTGAAAGAAGCTTTCGCACTAGGTTTGGAGTTGAAAATGGAGGAATCTGTAGGAGAACAGATGTTTGTCCCTAAATGGGAGGGCACCGAACCAGTACAGAGGAAAAACAGAGGATCCTAGCTCATTTCTACAGGCCTTGCTTTTGTGATCATTTATTCATTTACACAACCATCCTATATAAAAATGTAATCCTTCTTATGCATATATGTTTTTCCTCGTATTAGTTTGCATTCTTTTCTGGAAAAGAAAATGTTACTCATGAGCCTTAAGCCTCACAGATTTAAAGGGCTTAAGATTGGTTAAGAAAGTGGAGTTGTAATCAAATTATTATGGAAATAAGTTCCTTTCTTCTACATCAATAATTCAAAACAACCTTCCAAATAAAAATAATCAAAATCAAAGGTGCCCATTAGTAGAAAGTGGGAGACCGTTCATGTGGTCTTCAACTTAATTGAAAAATAACAATAATGAATAGCTAATAAATTTTTAATCTTCAATTGAGATCGACTAGAAGTTACTTCCAGTCTATGAAGGAACAAAGCAAATATATAAAACTAAAAGGATTAAATCATCCATATCAGTCAATACAACCATTACGCACTAGAAATTAAAATCTTCATTTTAGTTTCTTATATACTTCAGAAGAAACAGAAGAAGTTTCTATTTAAAGATTCCTTTTACCGGTCCAAAATCAAATATTCATATTTTCCATATAAATGCCATGAATGGGGGTTTTATGAAGACTCAATGCCATGAAGAAGAAGGCGAGCCTGCAAAAAGCACCAAAGTTCAAGTCGAAGGGACTGATGTATGTAGATATCCGCTTGAATGGTAAATCCACAAGAGCCATGGTGGATACAGGTGCTACACACAACTTTATTTTTATGGAGGAGGCATCTAGAGTAGAACTTGCACCTACCAAGGAAGTTGAATGGTTGAAGGCTATGAACTCTAATGCCAAGCCCATACAAGGTGTAGCTCGTGGGGTGGTCTTGCAACTTGGTGACTGGGAAGGGAAGATAGACATCTTAGTCGTGCCCATGGATGATTTTCAGGTTGTTCTCAGCATAGAATTCTTAACTCAAGTAAAGGCGGTGCCCGTGCCCTTCCTCAATTCAATGTGCATATTCGAAGATCAGACTTCTTGCATGGTTCCATTTGTGCTAGAGACCAAGTCCACCCCCAAGATGCTCTCAGCGTTGCAATACAAAGATGGAGTGCAGAAAGGAGAAACCACTTACCTAACCACATTGGTGGACTCCGACCGGCCTAGCCAACCAACTAGGCATATCTCTCCAATAGTTACAACAGTGCTAGAAGAATTCAAGGATGTCATGCCTCCCACATTGCCAAAGAAGCTTCCCCTAAGGAGAAAAGTTGATCACAAGATTGAGTTGGAGCCTGGAGCCAAACCACCAGCACGCCCGCCATACAGAATGTCTCCTCCTGAACTGACCAAGCTCTGAAAGCAGTTGATTGAGTTGTTGGATGCTGGGTTGATTCAGCCTTCTAAGGCCCCTTTTGGAGCACTAATCCTATTTCAAAAGAAACATGATGGTCTTTGGTTTTGTATTGACTACCGAACTCTCAACAATCTCACCATCAAGAATTACTCATGTCACACCTTGCTCTCTGAATAGGCCACCTGTCAAATTTGGTGCCAATCAGATGATGGCACGTTATCTAAGACAGGTTAAGTCTTTATTTGCATGATTTCAATTAAGTCTTGTTTTCTGTATTATTTTGCATTTATTTGTATTGTACATATCTGTATATGTAATGTTTCAAAACTGAGTCTAATGGAGGGAGATAGTTAGAAAACACATGGATAACGTTCAACAGTATCCACGTATTCGCATCTACTCTTTCCTTATCAGTAGAGAACTTGGGAAAAGGTGAGATTGCCGACGGACATGCCCATCTCGGGCCAAATCCATCGAGAGCCTGCCCAACTTATTACTTGTGTTTAGACCTATTCATGGGCCGGCCCAGCCCGATCCGATCCCCGGATGGACTTGAACATGCTTATAGGTCTGCGGGTTTAAATTTGGGCCAAAAAGCCCGACCCACAATAAATTCGAGCTGGGCTCGGGTTTTGTCAAAATAGCCTGGTCCAAGCCCGGTCCGGCCCGACTTAATATTAAACTTAAAATTAGTTATGTGATTATGTCCATTTGAATAAACTTTTTGATTTAAGAATATAAAATTGTGTTTTAAAATATAAAAAAAAGGAAAAAATACCATCTTGTAGGCCCATTGTTCATTTAAATAGAAAAAAAATACTATATGAATTTTTATTTCTAATTTGAATAGGGAAAATTGTTTTTTTGTTTCAATTAGGTCGGGCTTTGAGCTTTTTACCAGGGCCGGGCTCGGGCCCAAGTTATAGGCCTCGCTAGTCAGGTCGGGCTCGGGCTCAGGCATAGTATATTTCCATTAGTGACAAGTGAAAGCCCGACCCGAGCCCGACCCGGCCCGACCTGGCCCATGAACAGGTCTACTTGTATTTCAGTTCATGCGAAACTTTCACAAATCATGGGCCCGAGGGTCAAGTCTTAGAATTAGTCCTAATTTGGTCCAAGACTAGATCTGCCCACCAAGAATGGAGCAACAGGTTACTCAAAATTTTGGGTCTGTTTGGCATGTCTTTTCGCATGGTTTTTTGGCTGTTTATAAGTCGGGCAGATCAAATTTTGGTCTATTTCCGTTTGACGTATAGAAGATTTAGCCACTAAAAGATGGAACATTGAAAAGAAGCAAAAAACTTATTTTAGGCTGATTTTGGGAAGTTCCAAATGAAGCTTTTTATGCCTTTTGCGTTATATTCTCGCATGAAAAGATGCACGAAAAGACATGTATCTGTGAAACATGCATCAAGCTGCTCAAATCTTCATACATAAATTCAATACATCTTTTGACTATCAGATCTACCAGAAGATCTTCCCAAAAAAATACACCAAACGAGCTTTTTGTTATGTACAATATTAACGCCTCCACCACAAATTTATTTATTAAGAAATATACAAAACCATAAATTTATTACTTAGGCCCGAGATCATCTACATTCTGAAGGGTACAAGAGATTAGAAATGCAAAGGTTTCAAATTTTGAAACACCTCGATATGCTGGAAGGGGAGTATTAGGGGTCTCGACCCTATATTTTTCTTTTCTTTTTTAGGATGTTATAAAAAAAAAATCTGGTCAGGGATCGCTTAAGGGCTGCCTATGTCAAAACCCCAAAAAACCATAATTTGAAATTGTCGGTTACCTATCAATACAATATGTACAGATTGATATGTTGCGAAGTTTTAATCCTCCTATAAATTACAATCTAAATCAATTAGACAGGATAGATTATAACCCATCTTGTATCTATTTTACATTTAAACCTCTAAAATTAAGATATACTAAATCTAATTACAAGACCCGACATCCGGTTAATTCTTGACTAACAATAAGTCTGTGCTTGGTTTGAAAGAAAAAGTAAGGAAGCGAAAGAAAAGATAAGGAAACCTATATAAAATTTGTAAAACTCTCCCTACCTTTTTCATTTTTTTTCTTTATCTTTTCCTTCAAATCAAGCATAACCTCAAATTCTTGCACAGGGATAAATAATTATACAAATATAGGGTTTCCATCAAATTATACACTCGTTTCATTAGGTGGTGGTCAAGGTGCAGTTGGCACGCGGTTCCTTGACTAGTTGCAAAAAAATACATAAATGAAAATAAATGATTAACAGATATTTTATTTCCTTCTATCCACAAAAACTTTTCAAGTGGAATCTTATCAACCCCCATCACAGAAATTCTTGCACAGTGTTTCGAATGATGATGGTCAAGGTGGTGCCGCTGGCACACAGTTTCTTGACTAGTTGCAGAAAAATACATGTATGAAAATAATGGATTAACAGCTTCCACCAATCAATAATGAATGTTGTCCTTATTTCGATAAATGGTGAGCAGGGTGCAGGTGGGCCCATGATTGCTTGACTAGTTGCAAGGAAATACATATATAAAAATAATGGATCAATAGATATTTTATTTTCTTCTACAAATATTGTCGTCCACAAAAAAAAAATTTCAAGTGAAAGAAAGCTTATCACTTCCTGATTAATGTATCACAAAAATTCAAGTTACTGAAGAAGAGTCGCCATCAAGTTCTTGACTTGTTTCGATAAATGATGATCATGGTTAGGGGCCGAGCTAAGATTGGCAAAACCTAATAAACATTTTTTTTTTAAGTAAAACTTAATAAAATACATTTTAAGATTGACCAGTTTTAGTCTTAATGAAGCGAGCTGGATGTTATCCTTTATACTGTGTTGAAAGAAAATAAGAGAGAATTTACAAAATTTTGTTACAAGAAATTTAACAAATCTTGTAATTACAAGGCCAACTATTTTATTAACTCTTGACCAAGAAACTTTTGTGCAGGGATAACTTAAAGAAGGAATAGGTGGCCTTATAGGTGAAGTGAACGAGTTGCAAATGAATTGTATCAAATTCTATTTTAATTCAAACCCATCTCATTTAGATTGGGTTCAAACATCTATTTGTAGCCATAATCAGATAAAATTGGATTTAAAAATATGATACGTGGTTTTTTACTTAAATATATTAAGGTTCCGTTTGGCTTGCAGGATAGGGGTTTGGAATTTGAATTAGAATAGGCTATTCCGATTCCAATTATTTGGTTGGATGGAATCAGAATCCCATTTCCATTCATGTTGGAATGGCATTCCCCCATTTGATGGAATGGCTATTCCCTGCCCTTCCTATGGAATGAAATCTCATTCCTGCTAATTCCAATTTTCATTCTCATTCCTGTCTGAACCAAATAGACTATGGGAATAAACTATTCCAACTCTGATTCCAAAGGATTTCGATTCCGATTCCAATTTCGATTCTGACTGCGAGCCATAAGGACCCTAAGATTGAATGGGATTTGAGATTTGGATAAACCTATTTTTGTCTATTTACAATATTTAGGCCCATTTGGTTCATAGAAATAGGGGTCTAGAATCGGAATTGGAATGGGCTATTTCCATTCCATCTGTTTGGTTAGGTGGAATTGGAATTCCATTGCCATTCTTGCTGGAATGCTCATTCCCCTGCCCCTTCCTTTGGAATCAAATCTCATTCCTGCTAATTCCAAATCCCATTCCTATTCCAGTCTGAACCAAATAGATTATGGGAATAGACCATTCTGATTCTGATTACAAAGGGTTTCGATTCCAATTCTTACTGCAAACCAAACGGACCCTTTAGTCTTTTTCTTATGATTAATTTATAGGTTTTATGATAATTATGTACAAAGTTTGTTGATTTTGAAACTGAATCAAATACTTAGCCGATTCCATATAGTTGAGATAAAGCTTTGGATGATGATGATGAAGAAATTGAATCAGATTTTAAATCAAATATCCACATTCCACGTGAAAACATAAATGTTTGGGATTTAAATAATATATTTCACATAGCCAACAATATCATATCCTTATTGGATGATTGTCAAAATGAAGAACCACTGGGTGTAAGGAAAGACCAAGGTCGCGATAGGGAAAGGAGAGCAATTTTATTTCACATGATGTTGTGGCAATGACACAGTATTTGTCCGACAATGAACTTGATGTAGTGCAAGATACGTAGGGCAGCATTCGAGTGTAGCTCATGTGGAGTATTCATGAACTGATTGAGGGAATTAACAGTGTAAACCAAATCTGGTCAAGTAATAGTGAGATACTACAAGCGACCAACCAAGCGACGGTAAATAGAAGGATTGGCTAGGGGTGTGCCCATGCTTTCGTGTAATTTGATGTTCTGCTCCATGGTAAATTCAAAAGGCCGACAATCTGATTACCCGATATCGGATAATATATCAAGCGTATACTTGCGTTGAGACAGAAAAATGCTTGAAGAATTTTAAGCAACATCAAGGCCTAAAAAATATTTTAACGGCCCAAGGTCTTCGATGTGAAATTGGGAGTGCAAAAAATCTTTGAGGGATGCAATGGCATTGGAATCATTGTTGGCTACGATGATATCATCAACATAAACTAGGACGACAGTGAAGGAAGAAGCAGGGCCCTTTGTGAAGAGTGTAATCAGCTTTGGATTGAGAGAAGTCGGCTGTAAGGAGTGCATTAGAGAACTTTGAAAACAAGTTTCGAGAAGCTTGTTTTAAACCATAGAGGGACTTGCGAAGTCGGCAAACCACGCGCTCCCCCTGTCTACTAAAGTTGGAAAGGAGTTGCATATAAACTTCTTCGTTGAGGTCACCATGAAGAAATAAGGACCAATTCTTAATGGTTGCAATAGCAAGCAGTGCATGCTACCCATTTTAGCAACTGGCGCAAATGTGCCGGTGAAGTCCAATCCCTCAACTTGGGTGAAGCCCTTGGCTACCAAACGAGTCTTGTAACATTCGATGGTGCCACCTGACTTGCATTTTATCTAGTAAACCCATTTACAGTCGATAGCTTTCTTGCCGACTGGCAAATCAGTGAGAGTCCATGTACCATTGTCTTGCAAGGCACGGAATTCCGCAACCATGGCATCACACCAATTGTGGTTATTGACATCTTGGGAATACGAAGTGGGTTCAGTGTGGTGAGAGAGTGAGGTAAGAGATGCAGTGGTCGTTGAGAACTATACCTTGTGACAAGGACAGCGACAGAGAGGGGTGTTGAGTGGAGCAGCAGTAATCCTTCAGATAGGAAGGTGTGGAGTGTTACCTCTGAGAGCGTCGAGGAACTGGGGTGTCAGAAATGACTATTGAGGGATGATGGTGTGGTGGGATGTCATTGAGGAGAGGTTCGGATGAGTGAGGGCATTCAGTTGTGTCAGGCGACACCAATGAGGATGTCGTGGCATTGGGAACAGATGAAGGGAGCGGTGTGGGAGATGTATCTGTATAAGAGGAGAAGGGAAAGACATTTTCATGGAAGATGACATGACAACTGGTAAAACTGGTGTGAGATTGGAGGTCATAGAGTTTGTAGGCCTTTTGTCCCTTGGGGTATTCAATGAAAATACATTTTGTTGTACAAACACAGCTGTGTTCATGGACGATCCCAAGGTTATTAAAGAATTCTTGGGTTGGTTTGGAAAAGAATTCTCGGCCATTATCAATTCGAAAGACTTGAATGGATGCTGAAATTGGGTCTGTATGTAAGCGTGAAAATAATGTAGTAAATCATGTATGTCAGATTTCAGACACATGAGAAAGACCCAAGTGCACCGAGTAAAGTCATCGATAAGAAAGAAAAAATAATGGGCTCCCAAAAAGGATGGGACAGAATAGGGTCCCCATATGTTACATAAACGATCACAAATGGTGCCTTACCCGACCTAGAATGGCATGGAAAAGGGGTGCGGGTTTGTTTGGCTAAAAGACAAACTTCACAATGGTGTGAAACAATAGGAGCGGGAGGTAATTGCAAAAAGTTGATTCTACAAGTTGTTGGCCACCACTTGAACATTCAACATCAGAGCCATAAACTTCTTTTCTGCAAGGTGATCACCGAAGCCAACTTTTCAGAAATAAGAACAGAGCAGGTTCATTGAAGAGGGTTCAATTTATATGTTCTATCTTATTTCATTTTTTCAAATGTTAATTATTAACTGAATTTGAAGCTATTGGATTTGGGTATTCTTACACAATGGTGATCCATCGCATCAATTTGAGCAGAAATGTTTATTTGTCTCTAACTCACGCGCCCATTTAACAAATCAGACCACCTCATGGAATTGGAAACACCGGAGGAGGCCTCAACATTTGTCAATGATGTTTCCACTTTTCAGGTTAAAGTATCAAAATCGACAACCGAGGTCTAGATCAAGCATGATTCGGATGAAAAAGGAAAGATGCTTAAATTCAAATGTATCAAATATACGATGCCTATGTAAACAGGGAATCGTCCTCCATTTAGGCTGTATTTGGTTTTGGTTTGAAAGAAAAGGAAGGGAAAGGAAGTCAGTTCAGGAAGTGGTTTTTTCCTTCATTTCCGGTTTTCTCTTGCTTTCCATTGTGAGTATATCATGACCAGCGTGGTTTTCCCTTGCTTTCAGGAAGGGATGAATCAATTTGATGGCCATCAGATGTGAGTATATCTTAATAAAGATATACCAGCTCCACACACATGACTCTTATTCCTTTTCCATGGACCTGCAAATGATAGCTATTAGAATGAGAAATCTTGGTTTAGTTAATAAAGATAAAGATAACTCATCAAACTGCATTTCTGAAAAGGACTAAGCCAGTTGAAAGAACATCTAAGTTTCTACTAACATACACTTAACACTAAATTAAGCCCTATAAAGTCAAAGAAGCACAATTGATTACTCTAGATACAGAACAAAAAATGTAATAAAAAAATGAACAACCATATCTGTAATTGCCTCTTTAAATGACTAAGATTCTTCAATAATAAGTGATCCTAGGTTTGGCAAAAACATGCAGACCCTTTGCTACTACTAAGTGAATGCTTCCCTTGGAGGAAGTAGATTGCCTCCAATCTTTGTGAAGCCTGCAGTACATTTCACCAACCCTTTGCTACTATTTTGGAAAAAGGGATAGCAGGTCCCCTTGTCTTAATCCCCTAAGCTTGGAGAGTAGTCTTTTTGTGATTCATTTAGTCAAAATGAGAATGAAGTTATAGATAGCCTGTTGTGCATAAGGTGAGATAAGAATAAACAATAAAACTTACAACTTACAATACCACATGCCTTTATCTCTCTAAGAGAGTTTTTTTTTTGATAAATTTATACCATTTAAAAAAAAGCCTCTCTCTAAGAGAGATGCTTTACATTAACACTGTAGGTGGGGTGTGGTTAGGGACATATCGGCTAAGGGCTGATCGCAAGTGTCCATGTGGTATCAATCCAATGTTTATTGTGTTCTAAGGGACTAAGCGAGCACTATGTACCTATATTAGCCCCCCCACTTATCGGTAAGTGGAATCGTATTGATAAGCATTTTGTCTTCAGATTTGATCTGACGTTCTATGATGAGTCAATGAATACCTGTGTGTTGAATCTGGTAATCTTCTCTATTTTGCGATTTTGTGTGACTGAAGGGGGGTTGATTTGGGCATTGTCTAGCCCCCTGTCTGTTGACAGGCTAGGAGTCGATTATTCAAGTGGTTAAATGTTTTTGTGTCTTACTAGCCTTTGGTAAAAGTTAGGTGTTTGTTCCTCGATTGCCCTTTTATCTCTTCTGTGCCTTAACCCCGTCTTTTGGTGATTTTCTTTCTGTCAGTGGGCAAGTCTACACCAGGTTGGCAAGTTTCAGCCTCCTAACCACTGATATAGATGGAATTGGCAAAAGACAGTAACGTTGATGTTTCAGTATGGACAAAGCCCCCCTATATGTTAGGGCGAAAGTCTATGCTCAATGTATGTTGTTGGTTGATGATGAATGATTCGACGACGTATCATATTCGGCTATTAATTGAAATCAGGAGATCCATTGGGTGATGGCCACGTGGCAGCTATCATTAGTGATTCCTTGTTTGTCATTCCGTAATAAATGTACTATGTTCGCTCGTGTGGTGTGATTCTGATACTCGATATTTAAAGTGGCGGTTGCTAATGTGATGCTTAATTTAAATTAATGTGTTGTATTGTCCTGCCTTTTTTGGAGGATATATCCATAAATTTATTGGGGTTACGACTAAAGGGGCATAACCAAATCTCCGCTTTGTCATCTTCTTATTGTCTCTGTTTTGTTCTCTGTGTCGTTTCGCTTGCTCTGTAGCATCCCCTCTATTCCCCTTCTTGTTCCGTGTCACACCTACTGTCTTCCTGCCATGGCTCCTAGCCAGAAGAAGTTGGAGTGTCCTTTTGTCAATTTCGTCACGGAAGTCAACACACCTGAACTGTTATCGGAGAGGGAAACAATCATGGTGGCCGATGGGGGTTGGGGTTTTTGGCCCCCGGTGCTAGTGTTAAGGAGCTTGGGTGGGTTGTTCGACATCATCACCGTCACGGAGATAATGTGTCATTACGATTGGCCAGATTGGTCGATGTCGTATAAATGTCAGGAACCCCGGACCGATGGCTCGTGATCCCCCAATAGCTATACCGTGTGGACATAGTACATCCTTGAAAACCCTATGTATTATTGGATGTTGCAAGATTCGGGGCTTCTTAGGTTCGTGGATTGCTATACGAACCTCCTGAGTAGGGAACTGGTCAAGTATGCCGGGCACCTTCTAGGGTATTGGTGTTGTCGCTAAAAGTTTTACTTTTAATGACGTTTAATTAAACGCCGGTAAAAGTTTTGTTGATGGTTTAATAACCATCCATCACCTATTTGTGAAATTTTCCTAATAAGGCTTTTATCAACTTGTAAGCCCAATAATTCTTTTATCAACATGTAATTTGAATTCACATTCATACACAATGAAAATTTTTAAATAAACTTAAATATTAAACTTTCAATCATCTTTAAGTCCAACAATCTTTTTTTTTACAATAAAATATTTGATAGTTGTGCGTTTAAAACCAAAAAAAGAAAGATATATACATCATCTAAAAAGGACTTTCTTCTTCCCCTTCACATTCCCCCTCTCCCTCTCTCAACTTGTTTGACTTGCACAAGATGCTCCTTCCCTTTGTTAACTTGTTTGACATGCATGAGATGCTCCTTCCCTCTCCTGACTTGTTTCATGCGCATGAGATGCTCCTAATCCAAGTTGTTGGGTGTCCTACAAAAGACAATGAAAATAGAATATTATTTTCATACCAAAAAAATATAAATGCATGCAAAATAAAAATAAAGTTGGGATGGCTTACAGGGTTTATTGGCGAAGCATCATGAGAATTATAGAGATTGTTTTCCGATCCATGACACTACACAAAATATATATTTTTTAAAATTCAAACAATAACTTATGAACCGATAGTGTATTAGCTGAATTTGTATAGTTATCTTCATACCACCCAGTAAAACAACTACCATTCAATCTCTAGCTTGTATTTATATGGCTAGTGTGGAACAAAATGATTAGGCCCATAGCCAGTAATAACAGTTATTAAATGCAGTTAATCCTTTCTTCTTGTTTGATAGATAAATTCAGTTAATGCTTTCTAAAATAGATAAAATCAGAAGTTAATCATTTCTCAAATTATTTGAGAAAGGATTAATTAATTAGCTGAATTTTATCTATGCTTTCTCTAGTTTCTAAATCTCTAGTCGTCTCATACCAGCATGTAATTTGTAGAACAAATGTAAATTGGTTCATGAGCCAAATCTAATTATTTTGGCCGGTAGAAGATAGTTTCTAAGTCCTTTCTAAGTCTCAAATCGGTCTTCATCTCAAATCCGTCCTTTCTCTAATTTCTAAGTCTCAAATCAGTGTCAAATCTATCTTCAGTGTTGGGGACGGGAAAACTGCCACCTCTAATAATTACCATATCATAAAAATACTTACCGATCATAATGATCAAGCTCCACGGTTGGAGCTTGATGTCTCTTCCTCTACTGGACATGTGGCAACATTGTGTTGCCACACTTCCCTATCCCTTTTTTTCTACGGGAGGGCCTAGGGACTTGGGAGGATGAACCTCTAACCTCCTTTACAGTATGGTCATTGTTGGGGGATTCTGGATCTATGTCATCCCCACTATCCATCTTTAACTGTAACCGAAAAATCGAACTGATCGAAACCAAACAGTCGGTTCGGTTTTGGTTTGATATTTTTAAAAATTTGAAAGTTTTGGTTCAGTTTCGATTAACCGTTTAAAAAAATCGATAATTAATCAATCCGACTGATATACATATATAATATTATATTATTATATTATATTTTCTAATTTGACAGTGCCAGGCTACCAGTTTGACTGTTTGGCAGTTCAGCATTTCTAGTTTGAAACTTTCAATTGAAAGTTTGGCAATATCAGACTGTCAGTCTGAGAGTCTCCATCGCCCATGATTTTCTCTTTTTTCTTTTCTACGTTTCTCTTTTCTTTCTCTCACTCTCTCGCTTCTCTACTTTTCTTACTCTTCTTCAGTTCTTCTTTTACTCTTTGTATTCCCCATTCCCAACTCCAGAGTCCATACGGTTGCGCGGCCCGCTCCAACCAACAGCACGGTAGCAGTTGCATCACCAAGTGGCAACGCCGGTCGCCACTTCGCTGGCAAGCAAGCACCAACCGTCCAACCCCAACCACCAGCACGGCTGGATGGCAGCACCAAGCCCGTTGAACAGACTTCTCTCTCTCTCACCTCTCCTCTCTGCGTCTCCGCTAGACTTCAGACAACAGCCACCATCTCCATGAAAAATGAAAAAAAAAGATGAAAAGTCCACCATCTTCATGAAAAATCCGGCACCGACAGCAACGATGAACAATTTTAGTTTTTTTATTTATTTTAAGTGCATAAAAAAACCAAAAAGCCAAACTGCGGTTAACAGGTACCGGTTAATTGATTGCATCGGTTTGGATATTTAAAAAACCGATCAAGTCGGTTCAGTTTGAAAAAATACTCCACAATTCGGTTATCCAAACCGTGAGGACCCCTAATCCCCAATGGAGATGGGTTCTCCACTCATTATTGGCACTGACCCGTATATAATAAACCTATTATATATATACAATAAAAAATGAAAAAAAAAAACAACTGGGTCATCAGAACCTATTTCAACGCTCGAGCAAAGAAGATGATAAAAACAAGTTTTGTGCGACCCATTTTTTATGGCTTAACAGGTTCATCTGAACCCAAACCATGTTGTGCACGGTTCGCACCAACCATGCATCATACTGACGGCCCTCTATGATAAGGAATCGTTATGGGGTCAAATTCCTAGATCGAATGGTCCAAACAAACAACCCGCTTTGATAAAAATAAAAAAAAATTAAAAAACAAAAAACCCAAATTGTTCTCGGGTTGAATGGTTCAACGGTTCGACTGCCTAGGTAAATGTTTTCATTGACCAAATCAACGATTTTTAGTCAAAACGGTTTTGGGGTAAAACGGAACCGGTCAAGTGACCGGTTCCGAACTCTTTGGACGATCTGGAAATGTATTGACGAAGAGTGTAGCAAAAGCATTGAAGAGGACATGATAGAAGTTGATTCTACAAGTTGTTGGCCACCACTTGAACATTCAACATCAGAGCCATAAACTTCTTTTCTGCAAGGTGATCACCGAAGCCAAATTTTCAGAAATAAGAACAGAGCAGGTTCATTGAAGAGGGTTCAATTTATATGTTCTATCTTATTTCATTTTTCAAATGTTAATTATTAATCGAATTTGAAGCTATTGGATTTGGGTATTCTTACACAATGGTGATCCATCGCATCAATGGTAGCAGAAATGTTTGTTCGTCTCTAAATCACGCGCCCATTTAACAAATCAGACCACCTCATGGAATTGGAAACACGGGAGGAGGCCTCAATCTACAACCTAGGTCTAGATCAAGCATGATTCGGATGAAAAAGGAATCGTCCTTCATTTAGGTTGAATTTGGTTTGAAAGAGAAGGAAGGGAAAGGATGTCAAATTAGGAATTGGTATTTCTTCTTTTCTAGTTTTCCCTTACTTTCCAGCGTGAGTATCATGACTAGCGAGTAGTAATATGTCCTCTAGAATTTGTGGGTGGCATCAGAATCAATCCACCTAGCTAGATGGTGATGTCCTGTGATGGTATATATATGGGATTCAATGAGCAAATAATAAACATGTTTTTTGATTATCAGGAAATAATAAGAAATATGTCCTTTTGGCTCAGTTTCAAAAGAGTATCAATACAAATATGTATATAATAAATAAATACAAAATACAGGGTTTTGCGCTTTATATATTTTGTATTTGTATTCCTTCCAAACTGAGCCTTCCATAATGAATCTCAAGAAATTATGGGGCGAGTGCAAATGAAACATAGTTCGGAAAGAGTTGCAATATTAGAAAGCAATGGTGAGTCGAAATGCTTAACGAAGCATAGTTCTAAAAGAGCTGCAATTTTAGCTTCATTCTTCTTTTTGGCTTTCTTTCATTCATACGGTAGAAATTATAATGAAGGCGAAACTACCAACTATAGTTGAATAGGTGAATCCGGATCTGGTACAAGTGGAAATATTAGTTCCCAAACCTGGTTGTGTGACCAATTACGAGTGAATATACACTAGTGTACCCAAAACATGAGACCAGGGTTGTCAATGGACTGGTTTTGAGTTGCACCCTATTCAAATCAAAATCAATTTGGTTGAATTGGACGGACCAATTAGACATATTGAATTGGACCAGTCCACTCCAAAGAATTTATTGAATTGGATTGGACCTGGTGCATCTGTAATGGATTTATTTTGAACTGGGTTGGATTGAACCAATATCTAATCTATTAATATAACGTAAGAATACAGGTGTCAATGGATCAAGTTTGAGTTGGAACCAATCTAAATTAAAACCAATTTGAACAGATTAAACAGTCTAGACATTGAATTGAACTGGTCCAAAATAGTCCAGATTATTCATTGAATGGAATTGGACCTGGTCCATCTGTAATGGACTGATATTGGACCGGATTGGATTGAACCAAATCTGGTCTAATTGACACCTCTACATGAGACCACATGCATACAGAATACTAATGTATAGTGGTGGCACTATGTATAAGGAATACTTACATGTTCACTCATAATTGTTACATATTGAGGTTCACAATTTTTGTTCCCAACAGAACATGTGCTTCACTAATAGAAACTAAAGAGGTGTTTGGAAAGTCTCTTTAAGAAGATCTTATAAAAGCTCAAAACCTCAAAAGATTGATAAACTTTTACATGTAGATCTTCAAAGACCAAAGACCAAAAATCATTTTTATTGCAATTTGCACAACGGGGAGAGAGAGAGGGTTGGTTTTTATTGCATTTTGCAGTATTACCAAGAGGGAGGGGGGAGAGAAAGGGAAAGGTTAGAATTGAAGATCACAACGCAGGTATTAAAATGCACGTCTGAGCTGATTTTTTGCTGCAACTTGCAGCATGAAGAAGAGGTTAAAACTTGGAAGAATTGGACTGCTTTCTACTACATCTTGCAGCAATGGACTAAACGTAGAATAGGTGGAACATGACTGAAATTGCTAAAGTGAAAATTTTGCCAGGGGATTTAGTACACTTTCCGAAGTGAGCATGAATTAAAATGGTGTATTGCATTGGTAATTGGCAATTTGTTGACAATTCAGTGCTATTTGTTTGAGTATTCATTAAGGTCATTACATTGGCAAGAGTTTATAAAGCATGGTTTGTCTCTAGAAAAATGTTTTTCTTTTTGAAATTGACAAATACTGTCTTTGATCCTTGGGTCCAAGTTATAAAATTTTCTTGTATGAGACAAAATCTTAGGACTTACAATAATGTTTGTGTGATTTTGGGGATTGTTGTTTGTGAGATGAAATATTAATTTGTTTTAAACATTTACAACACTTGCTATTATGTTTAAGATGTGGTTAGAGATAAGGCTTTTATCGGTCCTGCTCTTACACAGAGCAGCATTTTAATATGAAAAGATATAAAAAAAAAAAAAATAGCATTATTTAGAGGAGGATTTGTTATCTTTACTAAACATGTAGTATATCCAAGTATACTTTTCAATAGCATTTTTAGTTTTTTAGTTTCGTATCCATGATTTCATCAAGTGTGTCTTTGTACTCTCCTTATCTACAAGACTTGACTTTATATTTGTTACTACTTACTACTCTTATATCTTCTGCAATTCACAGGATGAATCAATCATCTTTGGTCTGGTTTCAAGTGGTGGAGAAAGAAAATTAAATTTAGCTTTTGTGGGCACAATTAAGTCACCAGTGAAGTGAGAAGATGATGATCTGCTACACACCTCAGATGTAGCCGCTCCTACAAAAACAGTCAAGTCATTAGAGGCCCTAGGGTATCCGAGGGTAGTACGTACCTCGATAGTCGATACTGATATGGCATACGAATCTTTCGCCCTCAATGTAGCACCGGTAAGAATTAAACCAAAGCGTTGTACTCAACGCTCGGTATAGCTATAGAGTGGGTTGCCTCGGGCTTAGGCTTTGAGGCTCATGAGTTGATATGACATAGCACAATAAAGTGGGTCATGCTGGTTTGACCCATAGTCCGACCCTACACAATCCACCGAGAAGAATATAGTCATTTGGGGGTCCTGAATGGCTAGTTTTTGCTTTTGAAGGACTTTTACATAAATACCTTAAACTAACATTTAGTTTGTGGAGTATTTGTATATTTTCGCTTTGAAGAAGAAAAATGACAATAATGCCCTTGATTAGATATATAATAGTTAATTTAGGAGACATTTTGATAAAATAATAATTAAAGTTATGGAAGAAAAAATTACTCCAAAAAGGGCATGAATGAACTCCTTCTAACTGCCATCACCACCACCCAAAATAATAAAAAACAAATATAAAAGGCCCATCAACTCATGAATGGATTTACACAAAGTGCATTTATTTGGTAATGTAAATATCCCATTTACATGTCAATTAATGGGAACCTTAACAAGAAAAATTAGCCATACGAATGTGTCAATTACTGGGGAATTAATCCCATGCATCCCCCTAATGCAATCGATATCAACTAATTCAACCTCATTTGCTACAAGAGCCTTGCACAGCTACCTCACTAAGATCTTTCTTTTAGTGCCTACTCACCATTTGCTCCTGCTAAAGAAAGATTATCGTCAGGTTATGGAGGAAATATTGGCTAACATCCCTACTCAATGACAGTTAATAGAAGATGGGACACTGACCACTGAACCACCTGAATAGAAACACTAAAGGACTTACTAAGGTTCCAATTATCCTTGCCAAAACATATACTAGATAGGGCTGATCATTTCAAGCCCGGGCACGCACTAAGCCTGGAAATTTGCGGGCGGGCCTGGGTATTCTGGTTCAAGCCCGGCCCAGACCAAATATTTAAATATATATATATATATATATATATATATATATATATATAGCAACTATTACTAATTAGTAATTAACTAAAGAGTCAAGACTAAAGTAAAATTGTAACTCTCGTAATCATCTAATCTAATCGAGACTCGAGAGCCAAAAGGAAAAGGCCCAAAGCCCCAAACCCAATCAATTAGGCAATTACCCAAACCAAAACCCAAAACCTTCAAAGGAAAGAGTGAAAACACTCAAAAAATCGAAAAGAAAAATCCTACCGCTTCTTCATGGCTGTTATTAGGCTTCCCGCTTCGGGCTTCACTACTTCAGTGTTCTGGACCTTTTGGTTCTAGCTTCTAGTTCTACTCTGCAATCTACACTGTGCGCACTGCAGACGGTGGATTCATTGCTTCAGCACTTGCTTGCGGTTTCAGACTTTCAGGACCGTTTCTGGCCTTCTGGTTTCTAGCTTCCCGCTGAGCTTGAGTTGGCGACTGACAACGGGGACTCAGAGTCTCATAGACTAGTGTTGTTTCTGTTTGGTTTGTTAATGGAAGCTATTTGCTTACGATGATAAATTGATAATTCTTGGTGCAGCCTAGAATCATATATAAATATTCAACCGTCTCCATTTATGTCATTCTAGACCTTTTCTTTCAAATAATTTTTGGTTATTCATGCAGCCAATGTTCAAAGGCCCAATTCCAATTCCATTATGCTTGGAAAGCCCGGAAGCCAGGCCCAGGCCCAATAGAACCGGGCCTGGGCATGAAAATTAGGCCCGGGTGCCGGGCCAGGTTTGGGCCTAGACTGAGGCCTGTAACTTTGATGCTAAGCCGTCCTAGGCCCGGCCCATGATCAAGCCTAATACTAGATATGTCCCTCACTTTGAATTTTATCATCCGTGTTTATTGTGAAGGATTATATTATGGAATAGAAAGACAAGTAGTGAAAGAACTTGAGCGATGATGAGTGAGAAGAGGAAGAAACAATGAAGGAAAAAGTATTTATGGACAACGATTTGAGATACCTTCTTAGGATTTTCATGCATTGGAGTGACTAGGCATGTCTACTAGCTTTAAGGGTTTTGAATCAGTCGTTGACCCGATCAGTTGAACCATTTGAATTGTCACCCGGTTAGGATTTCAGATCTGGTTCACTCAAGACCTGTCAAATGGTCAAAAATCGTTAACTTGGTTAAGAATTATTTGACCCAACTAGTTCGACCGCTGACCCATTCGACCCGGTCATCAGATCACGGTTTGCACACTCAATGTATGCAAGCTTTTGAAAGCCATAACTTTGCACTCCAATGTCTGATTGGGGTGACTTTTTTTTTTATTTTGGGTAACTTTTCGAGATCTATGAGTTCCAAGGAGACGTAGGTGCCTTGCTCCCCTATTTTAGCAAAAAAAAAAAAAAAACCTTTTTTAGCCTTAAATTGCAATTTTTAATACTTTTTTATAAATAAAAAATTCAAAAAACACATCATTAACCCTTCAATATGTTTTCTCTCGTATGCAGTCCAAGGTAACACTACAAGCATATAACAAGATTTAGGACCCATCCATCTATACTAATATATGCTTTAAGAAACTCAGATAATAAACTTTGATTATGCTGAACTTTAATTATCAATTAAATTTTACTTTTTTATTACTAATTTTTGTTTAAATTTTCTGATTAAATATGAAATGAGTATAGATCCACATCCATCCATACTCATAAATTTAGGAAAACATATCCAAGTCAATTCAAATCAAAACCAGGTTTATTTGCTGCCTATTATCCATTGAAACGGATTTATACCGATTTCTATACATACACAGGAGTACTCACAACTCACAAGTTTTTTTGTGAGCCATCTATCAAAATCAGGCGTCTTGGGATCCTAAATCTCAATGGAGAAGAATCCATGAAGGTAAAAACCAATTAGTCGTTGTGCCTACAAACTATTTAAATTAAGAAGTGATTATTCATAGACTTAATCGGACTAGATTTGACTCAAGCAGTGTTTGGAAATTTACGAGATTTGACTCCAATTGCATTAGAAGTTAAATCCATGATAAGATAAAAAAAAAAATGGTTTAATTTAATTAAATATTGGCAAAAGGACATTATGAGAAATGAATTTCTATGGAATTCTAGTAAAAATATGGTTTTCATTCAAAAATACATCTCTTACGCCACAAAGCTAGGCATGACAGGGTACACGGAAATAAGAAGGGAGGTCTTATCTGTTGAGAAGATAAACCGATGCCCTACAAAACCCACTAAAATACTTAGAGAGAAAGTAAAAATAAATATGAGCATTCATTCACTCATTCAAAATGGTAAAACAGATGATGGAAAGTGAAAAAATAAACGGAGAAATACGGATAGGCCCGATTTCTGAATTTCACTGCAATTTATAAATATTTAAAAACTCAAAACCCCCATTCTATACACCAATGCCGGCCCATGAATTGGCATCAATTCCGAGCTGGCACCTATCCCAACTGTACTTTGGGCCTAAAAATTTTGAACCTGGGCTGAACCATCATTCTCCTAAAAACAAAGGAACTTAGCCTTTTGTTGATTGCCTGTTAGGTGGAAAGGGTCATTAGGGGAAAAATGACTTTACTGCCACTAAAGGTCCCCAAAAAACCGCTAAAGGAACTGAAGTTCTAGCAGAAGTTTTTTCAACTGCCGGTAAAAAACAAAAAACTGCCACTAAAAGATGAACTGACTACCGCTATAAGTGCCTATTTGTCACAGGTGACTCCTTCGTCGTGCCATCAAGCACCTACAGTGAGCCATCCGAGTAACAATCGCGTGCCTTCATGGTATCAACATGTGTGTCATGGGTGGGCTTTGCTTGTATTTTGTAAGGGGGACCGCCAATGGCGTTATTGTAATTACTTAGTATGCTTTTCCATTATTTTGATGTTTCCTATTGTCACTCCCCCAAAAGCTTAACGTACTCTTTGAGGGGAGGTAGGTAGTCAAGTAAGCTCATAAGCGTGTAAAGATTAAGCACGAGATCCCCTCGACACTGTACTGTGTGCTTGTGCTTACTACTGATTAATGCAATACAAATAGTCTTTTGCTAATTCGTGTGCCATCTTGTTGCCTTTGTGTATGTGTTTGCTTTATTTCGTAGGCTTACTCACCCATTTCGAGTGTCGCACGGGGCCCCAACAATTACCCCCGTGACATATTAGCGGCAGTCAAAGACGTCTTTAGCAGCAATCACTACTGCCGCTAACTCTATCCATTCAAAACTTTTGAGTCAAATACACTTTAGTTTCAAATTGATAAATTCTGGAGATTTTGAAATCAAGACTCAGCATGCCTATTCTACTGCTACGACTGCTACTTCCTTCAAAACCTTCCACATGTAAGCACTTATGCCTACCAAGCCTGCTATTTCTTTTAGAACCTTCCACAAGTAAACTCTTATGCCTACCAAGGTTTGGCGATTTTGATGTTGGCGATATCTGCACAATCAGGTAAGTTAGATTTTCAAACACAGCTGGAGAAGAGTTCTAAAACTGGCATCCAAAATAGAATACGATTACAGATTTGACTCTTATGTATTTCCATCCATTAATCATCTTTGAGAAAGTGTTCCATTTCCATGTGAGCATTTATTCAAGAGAATTCTAACATCCAGTTTGCATCCTACATATAAGCAAACCAAATATTTCCTAAATGCAAGAAACATAACATATGACTTGGTATATTACTAGGATAGCTTCCAAACCACACCCAGACCCATATAAAAAATGACACTCTATTCTGCAAATTAGTCCATATATTATACAAACAATTCAGTTATTCTTGTCATACATCTATAATGGAGTTAACAGTGGTATCATTCATATGTACAAGGAAACCACTTGTATATATTTTATTGTTTCTTCAAAATAAAATCAGTCATTCAACAAAAAGATTTGCACCAGAACTTCAAATGTCAACCAAGATTTGAACTTATTCAGCTACTACTGCACTCAGTTGTTATTACATTTCGATATTACAAATCATTTGCACTTATCTCTATTTTAGGTCAGTATCATACGGCTTGTCTCCATCTTCATATGTATAACCGGAGGCCACTGCTAATAAACGAGCATCTCTGCTGAAGGATAATGCTGCCATGCTAGCTTGTAGGGTATTTTGTGTACTGCATAAAAGTAAAATTTAAGACCTTGCCCGGTACAAGTTTACAAGTGAAGAGAGAAATTAAGGGAAAGGGTAAAATGTTAAACTCGGTCCTATAGTTCCCCCACTGTGAAAGGGAAAGACTTACTCAGAATGGAATGCAATTGCATTGACAGGACAGATTGTGTCTCTCCCAGCCTCTGATTTTAGATGGCACTTGAAAGCATATCTGCAAGTAGCTTACTTCCATCATTAAACAGTAAGGAATAGATTGAGAAAAATGCAAGCTAGGGTAAAATTAAGTTCAAATTTTCATGTGAATAGTGCCCTTGTTGATGCATGGCACAAGTGCTTAAGCTTATATCATTTTAAAGACAGATAAGAGATGTATTCAAAAGACAATGGCAGCATATTGTGATGCCTAAAACAAGTGGCATCTCCTTGCACATTGTATTAATTAAACGAAAGAAAAACCTGCATACAACACCCCAAGTCAAGAAAATGGATTTTCAGCAATGAGTACAAGGCATGGCTCAACTCAACTCAACCTTAACCTAACTATTTGGGGTCAACCGAATACAAGATATGGAAGACATACACAAAACAATCAGAACTGCCTCACCTTGCCTGCCTTTTTTTTAACTGCACCAACACACCCTTGGCTTTAGGATCATGTTATGTTGGGTTGCTGGTATTGAAATACATTTCCCAGTGCCTCAAGCAAAGGTAATTTTTATGCACTTAATGCAAAATTGGATGAAATTGGATATCAGGTAGAACCAAATTTGGTTCATTTATATTCGAATTTTCATCAATTCAGATTGTAATAAAAATTATCAAAGTATTATACATAATTAATAAAATGACTTTGATATTGTAGATCATGAACAAAACATATAAGAATATACATTGAAATCAAATTGAATCAGATTATATCTGATTGAATAGGGGTAGATCCATATTCAATCTAATTATAAATGGATCAAATAGATCACCCTTAACTCGATCAAATTTGAATTCGAATTGGAATAAATAGATACCATTTACATTATTCCTATTTGGCCTGTCCTTGGTCAATACACATCCCCAAAATCACCTGATCTCTGACTCTAACCATTGGATATGAAATTCCATAATGTAGTCAGAAGTAATGCTGTAATTAGGAGCTTTAAGAACACTATAGTTGTTTTGTCAGCAAGTTAAAATTACACTCCAGAATGGAATGGCGAGGCAGGATTCATGTAGCCGACCCCATATACTTGGGATAAAGCTTGGGCTGTCCATGACCATGCAGTGGGGCAAGCACCTTCAGGCCAGTGTTCCAATAGAAGTTCATCGGTTGGGAATTATTGACCAGGGTGATTTCTGATGTGTTTATTTATTGAGGATTGGGAAGATATGTTCATGAGGCTAGTTTTCCCAAAAGCAAACTGCAGGCAGAAAGGCCCTTATGCTAATAATACTTGCCTCCAAGTTCATGCAAAGAGATATGAGAATATAATAGAGCAAACTGAAAGTAAATTCAAGAACTACCTGTTCCCTTATTTTGCAGATCACCATCCTGAAGTCTGGTCTCTCAATGAGTCTCCCTCAAAATTCACTACATATTGGATCATCAAAAGAGCTATACTCGTGATTCTGCATTTCTGGAGAAGATACAGTCTTATAAATTTTTTAACAGGTCAGAAACAACACTTAAGAGCTATTGTGAGTGAATATGAGCAAATAACCAAATGCTAATAAACGATTCACATATTAAAAATACTTACATACAAAGCAGAAAGAACCTGCATGAAAATATGTGCCTCTTCCCATATATTCTGCATTTCTGGAGGCCTACCAACACAAACATCACACCTGCATATGGGAAATTTAAGAAGGAAATTTTGAAAAAGAAGAACTTGCAATTGTAGAGATACAAGAGTATGAACAGTGGAGACAAAGATTAGCATCATCTTCCTGAGCATTTGTACAATTATGAACACTTGGATATTTCATGTTTGGAGAGAACAGAAACAGAATAAAAAGGTCATTAACCAATGTTGATCCCATCTATCTGGGGTCCTCAGAGAACAAGGTATTATGAGAAATATGCAAAGACATTAGAAAAGGATACATGGGAATAGTATTAGAAAGAGAGAGCAACAAACTCAAGCATGCTTGGCATTTCCACTTGGTAGATCCGATCTTGCAGCAAAGCTTAACAATAAAGTAAAAACATAGTTTTACATATAAAGGTAGATCTTAGTCTTCCCTAGATCATAGCAGGGCATACTTCTTCCCTAGATCATCGTCCGGTGGTAAGAAGTCAACTGAGAGAGAGAGGGGGGGGCAGGAAGAAGAAAAAATGAGAAAGAACTGAGGAAGAGGCGGGGAAGGAAATTTGAGTAGGGGTGCAAGTTGGGTGGGTCGGCCGGCTTTATGGTCAACCTGGGCCCGACCCTAAAATTTGGGCTTAAGTCCCAAGTCCGGCCCGAGACTGAGGTCAAGCCCGATTTTCCCAACCCGAACCCAGCCTACCCTATAATTTGATGTACTTGGGTTGGGTTCAGGCCCGGGTCGGGCTTGGGTTAGTCAATGAACCCACTCTAAAATTATATATATGTATGTATGTATGTATTATGTCAATATATATTCATATATTTATGTATGTATGTATGTATGTAAATATGTATGCAACATTTACATATATACACAAATATGTATAAATGTATATAATTGGGTCAAGCTCAGGCTACCCAACCCGAAAAATAAAAAAAAAAATCCAACTTCTTGGGCCCGAGCCCAGCTTGAGGACCAAAAATCAAACTCTAGCCCGTGTAAAATTCCAGGTTAAGCTGGTTCGGGATCGGGCTGGCCCGCCCAAGTTGCACCCCTAAAATTGAGTGGTCTATGTCGATTTAGCAACAGTTTTAATAGATGGCCGCTAAAGACTAGTAATTTTAGCAGCACTCCCCTTTCTGTCAATTAAATAACTTCCATTAATATTCTATTTTTTTGTAGTAAAATACTAAAATGAATTAACCACTGGAGTTTTTGGAAGTTGTTGTTGTCTGGGTTAGCTGAGGGCAACAAGGTAAACTTGCTACCAAGTTCTGAAGGCATGCCGAAGGCTTTGAGGATTCAGAGGAGGGTAAGATGAGGCCGAGGACTGTAGGCCGAGGCGAGATGCTCCCTTCT